>NW_023605921.1:0-40001 GCF_013339745.2 Dermacentor silvarum
TGTCAAGAACTGTAGGACCATGTCATTTAATCTGTACTTGATTGCAGTCCCTTCATGCGTCACGATAATTGTGTGATTGGGTGCTGCGGGAAAATCACTGAACAAAACAGTCGCAAGCGATTCATTTTTTTTTAATTTTCAAGCACTAGTAAAGTTTGTTGACAGGGCCTTTTTTTATCAGAGGCCTTCCATATTTCTAGTGCAATAAACAGTTGAAATTCATCTGTGTACATTTATGTTGTTTTTGTTTCAATTACGAAGCTGCAAGCATATTTAAAAATTAATCTGCATACATTAATGTCAACCTCATTTCCAGGGACTGCGTGGCCGGTAACAAGGATAAAAACATTGTAAAATAATCGTTGATCCTTTGGTATAATTGCAGGCTTCACACTCTTGCTGAAGCACATTTTGTCATGCACTCCCCATTATCATTTGCTAAAACTATCACTAAAATGCTGGTTAAAGTTGTAACCACTTGGCAGATCTTGGTTGGAAATGCCAGTTTGCAATAGGAACTGCATGTGCACACTGGTTAACTGTCCCTGAAAGATAGTAATAAATGTGTTCATAAAGCCATAAATTTTCCGTCTGGAGCAAAACTTGACGTGGGCAGCACTTTTTGTCTGCGATGATAAGAAAGCTAATTTCAAAAGAATATACCACGGCCTGGTTACAAATATTTTTGAATTTCTTTGCTTGCTGTACTGCGGAGGGTTCTAGTGGATTGGCCTTCAAGGTTATCCGAGCAAACAGTGCCCAAAGTCATTTTCACGTTATTTTTATTCTCGGCATGTAGCAGTCCCCACAATCGATATATACTGTTATCAGGCAGCTTCCCCCGTTTTGATATCGACCTCGCTTATTGTCTTTTCATACGCGTGAGTTGATTTCAGCTAGTCTAAGTGCCTTCGCGACTGTTAATTTATAAGACGTGCGTCCTAACACCAGTCGTAGAGCTCGCTAGCGTGAATCCCGTTCGAGCTGCGCCTTGTCCGCTGAAACCAAGACACAAGTGACATTTTTTTATGTTGCGCCGCTATATTCTGCTCCATATTCACGTCGCATGTTTCGGTACCGTAGACGTTCTGATCTCAACGAAAAGTAATCTTCAAAAGCGCAATAACGTGTCAACTAAATGCCAAAATTTGCAATTAGGAATGGTAACCCGCGGCTGCGAAGCGTAGCAGACACCCGACTTCCGGGACAAGCCTTTCAACTTCCGGTGGCCGTGCGCGCGCCCTGCCGCAACAGCAGCGAAGCGCCATCCAGAAACCTAGTGGAGATCAGTGGATGTACTCGATTCTATTGAGCATACTTTTCTATCCTATCACTGGTATTTGGGACAGAAAATTGTATGTCAAGAACTTAGGCCATGAATAGCTTCATCAGGCTCTCCTTGGTGCATTAAGGTTAAATTGTGGGGTATAACATGCCACACCACCATATGATTATGAGGCACGCTGGAGTGGGGGACTCCGGATTAATTTTGATCCCCTACGGTTCTTTAACGTGGACCCCAATGCACAGTACACGGGAGTTTTTTTTTTTTTTCAATTCCGCCCCCATTGAGATGCGTCCACCATGGCCGCGATTTCATACCGCACCCTCGTGCTTGCCAGGGAGGTTGTTGCTTGGATTCAGCCACGGGGCTGCTTTTATTGGAATTATTGCATAAGTACCTATGCCAACGACATATGCGTATGGACGTCCGCAGTCACGCGACCGCCAATTCGTGCAAGATTACAGCGAGCTGTTTCTTTCGCGTCTCAGTATCTGTTCCTGACTGAGAGCTTACCACTGTTGTTGAAAAGAAAAGTGTGCAATCATTGCATTCTACCAGTGCTAACATATGGGGCAGAAACTTGGAGGTTAACAAAGAAGCTCGAGAACAAGTTGAGGACCGCACAAACAGCGATGGAATGAAAAATGCTTGGCCTAACGTTAAGAGACAGGAAGATAGCAGTGTGGATCAGAGAGCATACCGGGATAGCCGATATTCTAGTTGACATTAAGAGGAAAAAATCGAGCTGGGTAGGCAATGTAATGCGGAGGATGGATAACCGATGGATGATTAAATTTACAGAATGGATATACCAAGAGAAGGGAAGCGCAGTCGAGGACGGCAGAAAACTAGGTGGGGCGATGAAGTTAGTAAATTTGCAGGCGCAGGTTGGAATCATCTAGCGCAAGAGAGGGGCAATTGGAGATCGCAGGGAGAGGCATTCGTCCTGCAGTGGACATAAATATAGGCTGATGATGATGGCGATCTGTTGTGCCAAGGGCTGCTACTGGCCCCAGATAAGTGCGCTACGATGGCATTCACACGGCAGCTTGTTTCTTAGTATCCAATTGTTATCAATGGCAATGCCATCCCATATGTGACCCACCACATATACCTCGGCCTTGTCACTAACCGCAGTGTTTCATGGTCGAAGCTTGTGGCAATGGAAAAGAAAAAATTACCTGGACTTGCTCAAGATTTTAGCTTTCTAGCTGGTATGAAGAGGGGCCCATCATAGCATTCACTACTCCGGCTGTACCAGGCTCTCTACGTCGGCTACATTCGGTATAGCCTGTCAGTTTTATCAAGTATGAGCCCATCATGTCTGCCTACGCTGAAAAACGCCGAGGCACAGATGCAGAGAACATATCTAGAGGATTCTGTGCCGTGATGAACCCCACCGCTTCTTGACGCTTCCCGACATACGGCCGGACTCCACTTTTTTAAGAGCCATTAAATGCGAAGAATCCACCATACCATCATACATTGCCCCTGCTGACCTTCCACGTATACCCCATGGGTGACGTTCAAAATACGAGTACACCTCTCAATTCCCGGAATTTCTAAAGAACTCACGAGTACCTACCTTGGGCCTCAAACATCTAACGCTTGAATATATGTGGAAATAATGTGGCTCCTTGGTTAATGTGTATAGAGACGAATCGGTCTTGTCGTATGCGTCTGGTGCGGATTTCGTCGTGCCTGCACATCTAATCATTCTACGGTTTCATCTGCGTAACAAGACTCCAACATCTACGGAACTAGTGGCAATGAGAGAGGCAGTTCACTATATTTCGCGACTGCCTCCTCAAGAATGGAGAGTTTTCAGAGACGCAAAATTGGCTCTGCGAATACTTAGAGTTGTAATTACAGAAAGCTCTTGCAGAGTGTTGCTTCTTCAAACTGCCTAGCTATACACTCTGGCCGAGGAGTACGGCCACTACATCACATTTCAATGAACTCTAGTCACTGTGGTCTACACGGCAACGAAATGGCTTGCACTTCCTTTTTCACGAGTGGATGCCAACTGCCTTCTCTCAAGTATCCTCTGAAAAGCAACAGAGACTCACTTGAACAATCCGGATAATCACCACAGACGACTCCAGAGATTGGATGCTACCATGAACATTAGGCTACCACCGAAAATTCAACGCAGCTGTGTCAGTCTTCTGCACAGACTTATGCTGGGGGTAGCATTTACGCTCGGGTTCGTGCACCTGATGCGACGCACCGAGTCTCCCGACTGCGAGCTGTGCATTGGCAATGAGATTATAAGTCATGTGCTTTGTGACTGCCCTCAGTGGAAGAGCGCTAAATGTTGAGAAATGACCTTATGCGCCTTGACAGCCCATCGTTGTCGGATGACCGTATTTTAGGCCCTTGGCCAGATGGTCACTGAGTTTTAAGGCCATCCAAGCGTTACTGGACTTTTCAAAAGTACGGGCCTGGACTGTAGGCTCGAAGTAGACCAAACTGCTTCCTATATGTTTTACATCTTCCTTCTCTCGTCATCGTCACCCATTATGCGCCTCTTCCCTCTTCCTTTGCCTCTTCCCCTTTCCGCAACGGAGAGTAGTTCGCTAGAAGAATGTACCGCAGGCCACGCTTTCTACATTTCATATCATTAACCTTTTCTAACTCTCTCGCTCTCTCTTTATTGTGGCCACAATTGTACAAAAGAAGTTAAAGCTACCCGCTCCTTGGGCAATACCCCTCCGCCCCCCGTGGTAGGTATGAGTCGTTTTGCGAAACAAGAATCCATTGAGCAACCGTTACCGCGCCGAACGGGTAATCGAACGGGTAAACGAGCCGAACGGGGTATTGTTTCAGGTTCAGGTTCAGTTTGGCTTCAGGCCGGTTTCAGTATTATTGGCTCGGGTTCAGGCCCAACTCTGGCGAATATTCAGGTTCGGATACGGGTCGGCACCCTTGTAAACCACAATTGCTATTCTAAGCTCAGATAGAGACACCTTCAAAAGCTCGATGATCAGTTTGCCATTGTTCTTGCTCAAAGTAAACTTTTTCGCCTTTTTTCCCAACGTCCGCGACAAGTGCAAGCACAATCTCTTCTGGCGCACGCTGCAGGTGGCTTGTTGCGTACGCAGCAAACGACCAAAGCAGTGCAAAACTGCGCATTGAAATAGCCATGAGGAATGATACAATATTTGGTTTAATCCGCAACGGGCCACTCTCTCTTGCTTGTACTTGTAATGCTAAGGTTGCCACTTAATTTTAATTAGGCTTCCCCCTAGCTAATGCCGCGCATCGAAAACGTACGTAGCGCAACGGTGCTCCCTATCAGTCATTTAGTCGTTTTGATTGTACTGATGGATACCTGGAGCAGGGATCTATTTTAAAAATGGTACTCGATAGTCACAATATTATGGAATTTTTTTGAAGTGAGGTTATTATCCGTCTCCTACATTTTCTGAAGAAACGGGTACATTCCAAGATGTGTGTTTGAGGCGAACTCAAGTGAATATTGTATATTTTCCCACCGCTGATTTCGACTTTGTGGTCATACTTGGTGGTGCTGGAAAAAATATATGAGAAATAAATCGCGCGATCAAAAAAAAAAAAACTGTCTTGTTTGTTTAGCTGCCCTTTCGGCACTAGCACATGATGCGATTTTCTCATTGTGGAAGAACAAATGCAGCTCGAGTTGACGATTCTAGTGTAGTCGCCGTAGAGTTGATGGGTTTCGGCTTGTTTAATGCCTTTCCTTTCAAAGACTTGTCTGGGTGTGTGCTCTCAAACAATGCAAATTAGAACTGATGGCGGCCACTTGGCAACCGCACTCTACCGACCACTTGTTTCTTGCTCCACATTTCTCCTCGGTTTACGAGGACCATAAAATGCCCTGCATTAGAATAATGTGAGCTCTTGTGCCAACGCATAACGAGCGGCACATACCGAGTTTCACATACCCAGCGACCCAAGTCAGTCCGACAGTTGCTTTCGAACCAGCAGCTGAGAGCGAATTGACCTTCGTGCTGTCTTTCGCTTCAACGCGAACTAAACGTCAAAAGCACAGCGCATACGAAGTACCGGCACTAGTTGCACTTTGTCGACATCGCAGATCGCTTTGAAGATGAGGCCCGCGCGGGCGCACACATTTTCTATGTCGCAGGTCGCTTTCAAGGTACGGCGCCCGCACGGCCGTGCCGTAAGCAGCCGCCGCCGAAGTAGAACGCTTCCTCCCTCCCCCTCACCCTCGCCTTCCTCCACCCCCGCCCATCCCGCGCGACAGCAGAAGCGCGCTTCCGCCCCGCCTTCCTCCCTCGCACGCGCGATGTTGAGCCGCAATCGGCAGCTGACCCTTGCAATCTCCCACTCGCACATACAGCGTTACCGTGTTTGGACTTTGTACGAAACCTCACAGTGACGACCACGACCACTGTAGAAATGCGCTTGGAGTGTTCACGTATCGCAATAAAGTTGCCGATGACACCATCGATTCAAACCCAGCACCCCATAATCAGTGGGCAAACGCTTTCGTTTGGCGCCGTCAAACCAGACAAAGCCTCCACTGTTACACAGGTTCTGCATTGGTGCAGTTACGCCGTCACTATAGTGTTATAGTTACAGTGAAGGGTTCCCTCATTATAGTCAGTTCCTTCCAACAAACGTAAATCAGCCGAATGCCTCGAGAAAAGCAGCTTCTGCGCTAAAATAAAAGAGCTACGAAACGAGTTCAATCACCCGTGCAACGTATACGTGCACTCTAACAGTGAATTTTCAATCTAATTTTAATTAAAATTAAACATAGTTGCAGCAACCGTTCTAGAAGGGTAGGTGAGCTCGTAAGAAAGATTTACCAAAAAGGAGGTCCTGTGGCTTATGGTGGGTGAAAGGTAAGGGGCAAACCCATCTTGAGGTAAGTTGACGGTGCTGTGCACCGTGAACGTTGTGCCATTGCAGCGTTATGAACATTGTGGCAGTCTATGGCAGCCATAGCTGCGCTAACGCATTTAATTGTTAAGTAATTAAAATAATAATAATATATCCCTTGTGGCCCATCACATATCATCACTCCCTGGTTTTTTTTCTCGCTCTCTTTCTCTCTCTCTCTCTCGCTCCTCCTACCGATTTCCACTTGAGAAAAAAGCGGCATGCAACTGAGGTTTATTATTGCGATAGCAATTATATGGACACTCAAAAGCAGATTTCTGCCGTCGGCGTCGCCGTCGCCGTGAGGTTCCGTATGACGTCAATGGAGATGAAATTGTCGCCGCGCGCCGAACGCTGTATGTGCGAGTGAAAGGGCGCGAGGGGCGCGCGCTTTCACGGGGAGTGAACGCACGGCGGAGAACAGACGCGCGTTCTGCTGCAGAAGTAGGCGTCTCTTTCCTCCTTTACAATCACCATATATGTAGAGCAAACGCGCCTCTTCCTCCATGGGGGAGGGGGGGGGAGGGAAGAGAGGCGACGTTTAGCTGCGGCACCAAGTGCCTATTTATATCAGAGGCTCCGGCAACAGTCACCAACGCCGCACGCATTTTGAGCGAACGCGGGCATAACGCCGACGGCGTCAACAACAGTTCTGCGTGTTGCCGGTGCTGCTGCATGTCCAAGTTTATACAGCTGATAAAGCTAATATCATTACTCCGTATAGCTCTCTACAAATTTGCTATCGGAATTGATGCTTCGCCTTTCAGGTGAAACTGCGACAACTTTTCATTCATTCATTCATTACCTCATTCATTCAATAAAGAAATTTGAAAAAATTCGCGAAATATATAAAATGTATAAGAAGTATATACAAAAAATATGCTAATAATGAAAAAACGCGTATTGTATTTGAAAAGTGTTTAGAGATTATCACCAGTCCTTCCAGGCGTGGTTTTCAAGTACGCCTGATACGAGCGTTAGGAGGAAGAGGAGTAATCTTATTGAAAGAGCTGGCTTTTGTCTTCTTAGCCCTAGATGAGGGGTTTCCTCATTCCAGAAAACCAGGGTCTTCAGCTGCTTGGCTTGCCCGGGTTACCGGCATAAGCAGGTCGTTGAGCACGCCTTCTTTCGTGGCTGCTTCATTGATCCCATGAGACAAGGCCAAATTGAAGACCATGGTGAAAGCGGGAAGGGCGAAGCATAGGCAGCCTTACTTTGTAGTGAGAAGGTGTCCGTGGGCAGAGAAATCAGCATCAACGTCAGAAATTTGACGAGTAAGCCAGCAAGTATTCGGCCGGAAAATTTTCACATAGAGAGGTCTAATATGGCTTTGTCCCATCTATGGTATTTCTCTAATATAGATGAATCTAACGGCTATTTTCTTTCTTTCATGCTACCAATATTCAAGACAAGGGATACTTCTAGAAGCGTCATTTCGACAACTCGGGGCTATCACTAACTTCGCAAGCCATGGTTTCCCTTCAGGCATCTTCGCTGTGATTCCGCCACAGGAAAGCTTTTCTCGCAATTAACAATTTTGTTATGGCCATGAAATGACTACATTAGAAAATTTATAAGATTATTGATATTTTATTTCACTTCGTCCCATTTATAAATTTATTTTTTTGTTCAGAAAACGCTCACCTATGGAAATTTTTATTTTAGATACAATATAAACAAAACATGTAAAACAGCCTAATTCCTGGCCAATGCCCCGTGGTGTGTTTGAGCCATTGTTTGGACACAAAAAGAAGATGCCCCGACAGAGCGGTTCGACCATTGAAGCAAGTAGAAGAAGAAGAAGACCACATTACGCTGCTCCGCACATTCCATCGCTGACGCTTTCTCGTTTAATTTTTCTGCTTGCGGCGCTTTCCTGACAAATAGGACCAAACCATGGTGACGTATGATGCATGACACCTTTCTTCCATTTTCCTATCCTTTCTCTGTGCAGATCATTGTGAGTTCAAGTTAGTTGCAAACCAGGCTGTCAGGGTACATGACTCCGTGAGTGTGAGTGAATCTGTGAGCATGAGTGTGCCCGACTGATCATTCATCAGATGTTTATACCTTCGTGCATCTTTGCTTCACCACCGAGCTGATTTTAAGTCAAAATGCTGCAGGCCTTATGTGCCACTAATTTGATGCCCCTGTTAATCGCAATGGCCGCACAGGAGATGGGAATAATTACTAGTTTATGCACTTCTCGTGATAAACTGGCCCGTGTCATGTCGCCAGACTATTATGCATGTGACTCGAAAAGAGAGCCATCAGGGCAGCTATAGACCGATGCAGTTATGCGGAGGATTGAAACAGGAATGTAATTTACGCCGTATGTGCAAACTTTGACACTGAATACAGGGCCACTGTCATATGTGCCCCACAATATTCTTGCCCCACAAGAGTAGTCGCGCTCCCCTATTCTGTCAAGCTTCTTTGAAGCAGTAGCTAGCGTTGCCAGAATTTATCGTAATAAACGCCGTAAGTATATAATGTAGATATTGCGTCGTGTATATAAAAAACTGTTTCATTTGACAATTTTCATTGTGTCTTGGCTTAGTAAATCATTATTACGGTTTTTTCTCAGAGACTCATCACTTATCGTGTTGGCGCTGCGGCCTGGCACGTAGGTCATTAAATTCACTCATGAGTCTGCTCATACAGACTCACTCACATTCACTGTTACTCATGCTCAATCCGACCCGTGAGTCTGAGTAAAAGTAAGCTAGGCTGAGTACAATTTTGGCGACTCTGTATCGTAGTGAACTCGGCCGAGTCGAACTTTGGTGAGTTTTAGTGAAGCGAGCGGAGTATGATTTTGGTGAGTCCGTGTCCTAGTGAGCCCTATACAAAAAACAACAAATATAATTTATGAGTGAGTCTAAGTGAGTTTATTTTGTTAACCAAAGATCTGCTATAGGCCAACTTTAGCGCCAAAAAAGCACGCGCAGCATCTCAATAGAGCATTTTAGCATGTCCTATGTTCGGGTAACCGCCGACTGACTGGGCGTTTCACCGGAGGGGCGGAGGCGTAAACTAAAGCGGCTTGCATGGTGCAGCCACATTGTGGCGCAAAGCTCAAGCAGACAAAAACAGGTAATCTTGCAGTAACCAAGTATATTCCACGTTGCTGCTGCTGTAAATTTTCGGCCTCGGCGTAATCATCTTGTTGCCGAAAATTTACACCCTCAGCAAAGTAAAATACACTTGGTTAATGCAATGCAATATTTGTGTTTTTCTGGTTTAACTCTGCGCCACCAGGTGGCTGCACCATGTAGGCCGCCAAGCTTACGCCTCAGCCCCAGCGGTTGAACGCCCAGTCCGCCTGCGTTTACCCGAATACCGGACAAGTAAAACTCTATGTTGTTGTTTATGCTGTTGCAGAAACGTCCGCTTACGTTCAGCATTAAAATGCGTAGCAATTCGGTCTTCGTAGTTTGCACTTCAGTACCATGCATTCCCGTGTGGTCAAGTGATGAGGTTTCAATTTACCGGAAAAACAGAAAATGCAAAGTCGACGGAATCGTTTGCACGTGTATTTGTGTGGGATGTTAGGTCTGTCTGTTGTCCCTTTAGGAAGTCTTAATCAATTGTAGGCGCACAAAACGTAAAGTTTTATTGAAGCCGAAGCCATCGATGAAGATTTTCAATGCAATCAGATAGCAAAATAGTTGTATACAGTTATTAGCTTAATTATAGAAATGATTTTCTTAAAGATGCATATTTGTTCCAGTGTCATATTTAGGACGCGCCTGTTGTGTTCATTGTGTTATTTTGTCGAAAATAGAGCCGTTAACTAGTACATCGGTTGCTGTAGTATATGAATGTATCAATTGACTTGTGTGTTTTGTCATGACCGAAGCTCGCGCTGCCACGGAAGCCAACCGTCATCCACCTCTCCCGCCGTCGGAGCCCCCTCCCGCTGCAGCAACATGGGGAGAAGGAGGAGAGAGCAAAATAGAGTTGTCCTTCCCTTGCCGCTCCACCCGGGAATGCAAACTTTCACACCGCCCAAACGTCTCGCGAAACAGCACGTGCGTCTCAAATACTATAATAGCTTGTATTCAGTGACAAGTGTCCCACGCAGCTCAGTTGCGCCAGATCACTAACTAGTTGCCTCAAAGCCTTGATGGCGGTGGTGAAATATGATTGCCACCTACCAGTAAAAATGCGTCGAAGAACAAGAAGAACGGCTACTCGCTTTATTATAGCGCCGGTGGTTGCGTGCCTAAATGACCAGCGCATGCACGAAAGTCATTGCCTTTCCAGTTGCATCCAGTGTGTTGTTGTTAAAGGGCTTGAACATCATGTTTCTAGATATCTATTTCAGAGAAAATATACATTAACTGTTCTGAATGGGGATAATCCAGGAGTTAAGGCATTACACGATGAGCAAGAGGTCTAGCCTTGCCGACGAGATCACAGGAGAGTGGACCAACAAGAGCGATCCTGGCTGGATCAGGCTGGCGCTGTTCGGCTTGTTCGGCTCGCTGCCAGTGATCTGCCTGCTGCATTCTCCTGGCGATATTCCTGCTGTCCAGTGAGATTTCACATGACGACACCAATGCGGTAAGTGCATCGGCTGGACTAAACATTATGTATAGCGCTGTTTTGTACGAAATTTTAGGAGCTAGTCCTCCGTGAGCGCAGACAATAATCACATCACTTTACGTAACGTTCATTGAATCAGTGGCGCTTACCCTCAGTGTTGCCACAGTTTTTTTAAACCTGTTGCTAATTTTACATAGAAATGTGAACTTTCCGCGCAATCATGCAGAAAATTCACAAATATTGTCGCTAAAACTTTCGAGTAAATTTTAGGTAACGCAGACGCTTTTGGAACACTGTAATATAGGGTAACCTGGCTCAAATAATTTACCACAACGTCTCACGTTCGTCTCAGGTTATTGTGAATGAGCAATAGACAGTATTTTTACCATCAGTGTGTAGCGGCCTTTTACTTCAATATTATTCTACGAAAGCAACGGACGACGACTGCTGACATTCCGCGTTTAAATGCAGCACGATTCAATAGAACACAAGCAGTGTGATGCTACGATCTTCTCAGGGCAATTGGTCTACATTATTTCTGGAATCTTTCTAGTTTTCAGTGCTCCCGAAAGCATAACAAAATTCTACAAGATGAACAAGGTCGCATATTATCCACGACGATGACAATTCCAAGAACTTTATGCAGGTTAAATGCTGCGCTCCTACCCCTTGGTCCACCTGAAGGATCTCCGCACTAATGATTTCAAGTGAAACTTCCAAACCCAGAGCATTAAAAGCTATCCTAATTGGATTTGTAAATGCGTTTCTAGAAATCACTGCCAATCAACTGAAGGAAACCGTGGCTTCATCATGGTCACAGAAACTACGCGACATACAGCCAATTTTGGCCGCTGATATGTACATTTGAATAACAAGGCGCACTTAGAAGACTATTTTGAAGCATATTTTCCAACATCGAGGTCCCGAAAATATCGCTAATTCTTCTCTCACGCCTGTCGCTAAATACAAATTTTTTCGCTAATCAGACATGAAAGTCGCTTTATCTAACGCCCAAAATCACTAATGTGGCAAAACTGCTTGCCCTCGAACTTCTGTAGCAAAGCATGCGGTCATACAAAAAGCAAGGAAGCAATAACTGAGTCAGCGTCGACAGGGCCAGTTTCGGCAGCCGCGGCCGCCCGAATCCTTCTTTGCGCACCAATCGGACCACCAACAACAAATTAAGTCATCATTCGAGACATTCTGCAAATGGCGCTGATCGCATTCCAGTTAGCCATCTCACCGTCATGTCGAAAGGTTGTGATGAGGGCCATGACAGCGGAGATGCTAATATAAGCTGTGATAAGCTATGCGGTTCTATAATACAAGACCCACGCCAAGAATAAGTAGGCTATTGAAGCACTAACGCAAAAAAATATGCATCTCTTACGCCCTGTGCGATACGGAGAGCGAAGCTCTCATGAGACAGCAAGGCGAAATAACACATGACGAAAAAGCGCGACTTTTCGGCTCGCCAGATTGCGCCAGTAGCAAAATATATACACTCTTTTCTTTTCATGTGTGTGTGGTATTTCGAGAGCTGGCACATCACACCCACAAGTGGGTGTGATGTGTTTCAATATTGAAGGACGGTGCCTTTCGGCGGAAGGAAATTAGGGCCCGGTGTAACGGCGAATGTCGCAATGTGCACGAGCAATTAGGGTACAATGGTGTGGAACCTATGCAACACCTTTGCTCGTGCAAAATATTCACTTCACTAGTTTCGTGGTGGAGTGGTTTTGACATAGAACTCTAAAACTAAAGGGTATGGATTCAACAACTTATCTAGACCAATTTTTTACGCCCGAATACAGGAGAACACGCTTCTAGTGAGGTTCCTGCTGTGTCATTTGACCGTCATACGATTCGTGAGATTGCAGGTTCGCAACACTTCGGATTAGTCGCAGCCGATAGCCACGCCTACAGGGCTGAACTAACGTCGCTTCCGCGTCACGTCCCGTGCAAGCTGCCTTTCCTCGGCACTTCTGTTTGCCGAAATGTAAGGCGCCTCGATACCTCGCTCTTTGTGCACTCTTGTGTGAAGTCCGGTGGCGCCGCCATACTGTGTCGCAAGAAGGCACTCGATGACAGACCACAGTAATTTAAATTCTGCGCTCACTGCCCACACAACATTTGTTATTTGTGCAGTTTGTACGCCTACGTACATGCGCTGCAATATATACATCTTACTTAAAAAATGGAATTGGAACGTTTACAGTGGAGCAACGACTTAAATAATTTTGAGACAAGCAGATAAAGAAGCTTTTTTGGCGCACGTTCGCTTATCGCAAGTGTGTTTAAAGAACAAACTTTAGGCATATGTTGTATACTTCAGGTTTTAGAGTTTTTTTTTTTTAAGTCTCCCGTGAGACTTCAAAAAGTCTCACGGAACCTATTCCATCCAGTGCATACTGACCATAAAATTATATCTAGGTAATGTACAGCCTCCCGCATTTTTAATTATAGCTGCGCGAGCGCCCATCATGCATCGTTTTAGCGCCTTAAAGCGGGGATAATCAGCGAGACCTGCAGAGGTACTCTCAGGTGCACTAAGCACTCTCCTGTGCAAGAGTCGTCTAATGGGATGTTCCCTTCAGGACGACGCACGACCATATTAGAGTGTTCTCGCGCGATATAGTTAAAAATGCGGGAGGCTGTACACTCAAAAATTGTTCAAGCTTAGCATGTGTGAGTGTCGACGATTTTTTGCACGCTGGTTCTAAGCGTGATGTGCTTTCACGCTGAAAAATCACGCTTCCTCAGCATGACTCGCGGGATGCGTAACGCTTAAGAAGTGTGAGTGAAGGCAATTTTTTGCACGTTTGTTTTAGGCGTGGTGCGCTTTCACGCTAAGCGTTCACGCTTGCCATCCGTAACTGGTGGCCTTCCTAATACTTAGTGAAGGTGAAAGAGAGGATATTTACTGACTTGATGCGGCATTCTGCTGCTCTGTAAGAGGTCTTTCTGACCGTCAGAAATCATTTAAAGGACACCTGAAAAAAGAAAATATTTGCTGTGCTGTATTTATGGACTTGGCGGCTGCTTGGATAGTATATATGCCCGCCATTGAATACTTATTTACAAAACCAACTTTCACATTTCATCTTGCACATGTACAAACTAGAACACTGCACTTCGACTGCGTAACATAAGCTTGCTAGCAGTACTATAAATACGGAATGTGGTTTATAGTACAGGTATAAGCAAAAAATAGGAGACAAGCTTTCATTATTTCACTGGCTAATCTCTCCATGTTGACCGTAACAGCACATATTGCGTGCTTACGCACAGCTCAAGAGTGGCAGTGCGTTATTGTCACGAGAGTCACAATTATCGTTCTATATTATTTCAGAGTTCTTTACTAAAGCGTGCCTCATAATCTGATCAAGGTTTCGCCAGTAAAAGCCAAAAATATAAATTTTTATATAAAGTCAGATGTAGAGCACCATGTACGACCAACTACTAAAAAACGTACTACTAGTAGTAGTAGTAATAGTACAAGTATATGATTATTATCACTATTATTATTATTATTATTTCATTCTTGCATACGTTGTGCATAATCAAAACATACATACCCAAGAAAAAAGGACCAAAGCAAAAGACGTTTCATAAGCCTGACAAAGGGTTCTGTAGCTGTGGTTCGCAACAAATACACATGTCTTACACAAAAAACATTTGACGAATCATAGAGCAACATGAGCGATAACCAAGTGATATTTCGCACTTATAAAAACACCTAATGACTGACACCTTTCGTAGATCTCTTAAGTAGGAGCAAGAAAAACAACAACCAAAACTCATGTTTTGCGCAATATTCTTTACTCATGATAAATTATTTGTATTTCCAAGAACAATTATTCAGCTTCATTTTTAAAAGTCTGTGGACTAATGTCAACATCTTAGCTATACTCCAATTGGATGACTAATCGTATTGCCTGGTATTGCGTCGTTTAGTTCCATTATTGGTCCTCGTTTTTGGCAATCGTAAATCTCTTCTTGTGGGATGGCGCTTGTGGGATGTGGAATTCCCTTTGCGCATGCACAGCTCATATTTATGTACCTCCTTTAGTAGTCTTAAACAAAATATTTAGTAGTTTTAAACAAAATATTTGGCGTGCCTTCAACATTTTATGTGTACAAAAGAGCGTTGATGTGCGCAAAGAATCGATACAACCATGTTATTTTTCATAACAACATTGTATTTTCTTTTGTCGCACAATGAACATGGTATAATTTTGTCAGAGATTATGTGGACACTGCAGGCGCACTGCTGCCACCACGTCGCCGTGAGGTTCTGTATAAAGTCGAAGGGCGATAAAATCATCGCCGCGCGCCGTATTCTCTATGTGCGAGTGAAAGCGTACGAGGGTGAGCCGGCGATCTCGGCTTAACCTCGCGCAAGCACGGCAGGCAAGCGGGAAGGCAGTGCGGTGTCTTGCGTCTCGTGCAACACATCCGGAGGGGGGGGGGGGCACCCTATTGCGGGCGGTCTGGACGGCCGCGTGCGCCCGCCGGGGACACAGTCCTCCGTGCGCTGTTTTCGCGGCTTAGTTCGCGTTGATGCGAGACGCAGCACGATGGTCAATTCGCTCGCGGCTGCTGCCGCACTTCCTCACTCCAGCGTTTTGCCAGCGACTTGCCCCGGTCATCGAGTGCGCGGTGTTCATGTTTGCTGGGCGCGCGTGACACCGTGCTTGTTACCTTTAGTTAGTATGCCTATGTTTACAAGTTTGTACAGCCGATAAAGCTACTATCCTTACTACGGAATTCAAAATCTTCGGTGACCACCGATAGATCCCGTTTTTGACAGGCATACATTTCTTTGAAATAAATCGCGACAGCCTGAAAATACCTGAGATGTAAGTACCAATACGTTGACTTGCCTGAATTCTGAAGAAACATGCCCATAACTTGAGGGCATTGACAAAACAAAGCTTAAATTATACGCTTCCGACAAACATGCCAACCAATAGAATTCAAAACCTATAGTGGTTTTATTGCGATATCCATCCTCCTCGTTACAACGGGCTGGTATAATCAGCGCAAGTAAATGCTAAGCCGGAACGTAAGAAAACACTCCTAAAAACGTTTACCTGACCTTTGTATGCCAAGTCCACACGATTGTTGGAAATGTCATTTAGGTTTAAGCAGCCTTTTCATCACCCTATATAAATGACTTAGACAGCAAACGCCTAGCGCTTCAGAAACATTCTTGAACACCGTTTTAAATGAAGACATACCTGTAAGACATTCTGGCTTACATGAATGACGTTCTTGACAACTTTTTCCTCCGTTCCCACTGGTGGGGAAATATAAAACATAGGTGGCGTGTTTCGGCTATAATGGTGCAAGAAAGGTGCCCAGCAAACGACCATGATGGAGTGCTTTTAGCTTTAAGGCTGACGCGCACCTTTCATTTCATTTCATGTCTCCGAAAACTCAACTTAGCATGGACGTCCGCGGCACCTTGGAAGGTACAAACACCATGCTGCACGGCAGCGTCGCACTGACTAACGCGCGCACTTGTACGACAGCTGCGACATCTGTGACACAATATGGCGGTCGTACGGCACTGGCCTTGTCAAAGGTTGTCACCACACTAAACGGTTGGAGGCGGCGCTTCCATGGAGGCACCCTATTGAGGTCGTATCGCTGCCATGCTTAACCGCCGACTGCAAGTCACCTCTGCTTCTTGTGTCGAGCACGTCTTGCGATATGATCCCTAGCGACGCCTTCTTTTACACCCTCTGACATTTTGCATGTATGCACCTTGTAAAGCAGGTTGAACAGAATAAATGCTATTGATTTGAGATACTGGAATGCGTCTGCGATCGGAGACGCATTCCTTTACAAAGCCAAGCTGAACCCTTACCAAAACTTCCCAGTGGTGACGGAAGTTGTCCAGAAGACAATCATGAAGACAGTCGTGACGGGAAGTTGGCTAAGACAACACGGGGCAATATAACCGCGCTAAAATAGAACTGGAACTTTGTTAGGCTTAACGCATATAATTCTTTACTGTACAGCTATTATAACCCATGATCCTAATGTCCCTCCAAATGTTTTATAGTTACATATTTTCTCTCCTTATACAGGGCTCTGCATTTTAACCTTAAACCACACAAAAAATCACGCGAACTGCTGCCCCGTTGTTGCTCAACATTTTCATACAGATCGCAATTGAGGGTCCAGATCGAGTAGTGTAACGGCTCCCACTCTTAATTGCTGTTCGTGAATAAAAAAGTACAAATTTGCCTTTCTTTCGGTCTCTCAGTGAGGGCATTGCAACACCTTGGGAATAAGGGTAAACAAAAATCGAAGAACCTGGTTGGAATGCAGTCGTCAAAGGGGACGAAGCGGCTATATAGCATGAACTTACCTTATACCGAGGTGCAGATACAAAGTCAATTTTGCAGTTTTTCTTTACAAGTAATTCCATGAAGTAACAATGCCAAGGATTATAATAAAGCATCCGTTCCACAAAATGCGATACTGTTGCCAAATTTGCGCAAGAGCAGAGCAGCTTTACGCGAAAAAAAATGTGTTATTTATTCATTTTAAGAAAACATTCGCGTTTGCGCATATGTTTTGCCCTTATACTCGTAAAAAAGATAGCTATTAGCTGTTCTGTGCTTGCTGACGCATGCATTAAAATAGCATATTATGCTCCGAAACATTCAATCCAACACTTTGCACTGTTAGTTGCCCGGTTGTTCCGGAAAAAAGTGGGAATTTAGCTTTGTCAGCGCCCCTATCAGTGAGAAACGTTTTACACATGCTAGCTGTGTAATGGGAGGGGGGGGGGGTGCTCTGCCTAGGTCGAAATGCGGACGCTAAATAATATATTTGGTACATGGCGTGCGATCAGCCACTGCAAAAACCAGAGCAAGTACCGAGTAAAAGGTACCACCAAATAATTTTTGTGGTTTCGCGGAGGGAACAACAGAACTTAATGTATTTGCTTCACCGCACCTGGGTCGAGCTTGACAACGTCGACCCACTAAATGCACGAGTATACAGTCACCTTTGACAATGAACTTGGCACATTTGTTCGGATATTTTCTCGCTAAAGTGGGCCTATTCTGAAGATAGTATAATATTAAAGTGGGCCGAGGTAGGAGACTTCAAAGCAGAGTGGACCGATCCTAAAGGCCTTCAGAACCGCAGCCACCTGGGTCCCTTCGTGGGGTTCTCCACATATTGCCGGCTTGTCGAGCAGGCACGTTATCGATAAGCTGCATAATGTTGTAGAGCAGATGAACAGTTGTATGGTTATCAAATTACCTATTCATGAAAGCGTCGCATCATATAGCACCAATGTGTACTTCGAATCTGCATCTGTTTTTCCCCTTTCTTTTGTCTCATTTAAACACTCTTGTCATTTAAACACAACCAAGAAACTCCTTCCGACGTTCACGCTGCTTAAGCCGAAAATAGCGTAACGTTAAATGAAGTTATTCTTAGTTTCAAACTATAACCTCCAATGGAACAGCCAAAATATGTCGATTGGTAATTGTTCCGTTCATAACTCAAGCCGCGAGAGGCTAAGCGTGCTCGGCAGTCACGTAATTATTGCCTGCTATATGTAACTGCCCGAAGACAGCTCTAAACGTAATTATTAAGCTAAGATTTTTTTTATAACTTGGTGCCACATCAGCTGGGCCGGTATTTTGTAGCGATGCCTATCCGATGCCTAATGCCTTTTCGCGCTTTTCGCGCTTGGTCAGTGGTCAGAGCGATGGTCCGATCACGTTGTCAGCAGGAATCAGCCGGCCTTGAGTGGTGCATGATAAGACTAGTATAGAATAAAGCATAAGGCATCGCTACAAAATACCGGCCCTGATGCTTAAAGGTGCCATTCCTTTCCCTCTATTCACCAGCCCAAGGAGGAAACAAGAGGCTCCCTGCATGTTGAAGAGGTTTCGTCGCCAATACGGCGCTCCACGTTTGTCCAAAGCAGTCAAACCCGACATCATCGACCCAAACCTAGCGCCCTCTCCCAGCAGCATTCGACGACCGCTGCTCTTCCGCCACCGGACGACGGCGTCAAAGACCCGGTGTGCACTGCCATCGACTGCCACTTCGGCGCGCAGTGGCTCCGATCAAAGCTGGACTCGAGCGTCGACCCGTGCCAAGATTTCTACCGCTACGTGTGTGGCACCTTCACACAATACAACGAGTTTGCTGACGTACGTAACCAGAACCTGCAGTGACTCTCTCATTTAGAGCAGCCTACAAAATGCAAGGAATGACTACCAAACCCAGGAATTTCTTCTCATCGTCCGTTCTTCTATTTCAGGCTGCGCGCACCATCTTGACGACTACCGTGTCACACGCCTACGATACCAAAGTCCCAGCCACTGGTCAGACATCGTGGCAGAAAGTAGCTGGACTGTTCCAGACGTGCATTTCAATGTCCGAGACGCGTCGCAGCGAGGTATGTACAAAACTATGAGCAAGACAAGGTAAATCTCTGAAAATTTTATTGTTTCCCAAGATTTTATTGTTTCCCAAGAAATGGTTATTGAAACCATTTTGCCTAGCTTAGGATTCTTGCTAAAAGCACTGACATCAAGTTTTATTCGTCACATTGAAATAATAATTGTGGTACTCATTAAGTAGACCTCCGAGTTGCTCAGAAAATATACATACCTATAGATTTTCCTTTACTGAGTACACCTATAAGCATGGACACTTTTCAAAATGCCTGAAGATCAAGCATCTACTTAATTCTGAAGATTAGTGATGCAAACCCTATAGCAAACTGAAGAACTTGTTTCGCTACTTCGAAATTGACGCATCCATCACGACAATGCTCCTGCACATTCCTCGCACTTGATTCAGACTTTTCTGGCGAAAAACCAGACTCCTGTAGTTCAACAGGCTCCTTACTCTCCTGATATGGCCTCCTGCGACTTCTGACTGTTTCCCAAAATCAAGAGGTCATTGAAAGGAGCGCGATTTCAGACAAGAGAGCACATTATGGCTGCAACGACAGCTGAGCTAAACTCCATTCCGAAAGAGGTCTTCTCGGAATGCTTCCAACAATGGCAGCACCGCTGGGAGAAATGTGTGCAGCCCCAAGGAGACTACTTTGAGGGTTATTAGGTTTCGAACGCTCCAGTTATGCCAGTTTTTTTTTTCTTCGGCCAAAGGTCGGATACTTTTCTAACAGACCTCTAGCCATTAAGGTATCATTTTTGGAGCTATTAGCTTCACAAAGGATACCTTAATGACTCTCTCGTAAAATCTATATTTGCCTAACAGTATATCGAAGCACTCAAAGTAGAACAATTCGCATTATGTTCATAAAACAAACCATGTGTAGAAAAAGCACCGCAATGCCAACGGGAAACTAAGTTTGGTGCAACTGTACTATGTTTCCGAAAATTTCTATCGATAAATGAGTTGTGTAAACTTTTGCCTGTAGGCACTTGCGTACCGGCATTTTTTGTCCTAATTTCGAAGAAACAGTGGTACGACCAAGGCGTTTATTGTCTATGCGCGTGATACAATCCCGTATGACATTTCCAGCGATACTTAGAAACTGATTAGACACAAAAAAATTGATTACCTCTGGACAGAGTAATTTCTTGAACGCATATCTATATACGCATACAGTAGCCGTGAATTGCTGCAGTGGACGGGCAGCAGTAAATCAAGAGGGACAGTTGCCATACCCAATGATTAAATGCGCAGAAGCCCAATGAGCATATCTACGGGAGTAAGGTTCACGTAGGACTCGCAGATTTCTGTGCCATCAACACACAGGAAGCAGTGGATGCTACACATTATCTCCCGGTGCACTGCCAGCGTCTACGCAGCAGAGAATACAATATGCGTTGGCCATCAAGCGTCTTCTTAGTTTGTAGTTGGAACTGTGCCGTAAAGGTGTGCTTTGGCTCATTACTGAGCTTGTGTAGGGAGAGGCGATCGCTTTCGTGTTTTGTGAACGGCTGAGGATACACGTGCGTGATCATCCGCTGAAGAATTCCAGGAGGAATGGCACGCATTGTTCAAAATGACAGGAAACACCGCCACTGCAGAGGAGAAAATCAGAAGAGAGATCACCAGAGCCCTGTCCAGCCACCTCCACGTCGCAAAGAACTACTACAGAAGGCGCCGAAGTCACCAGGCGAAAACATTTGGTGCAACGACAACAACGCTTCTGCAGGTAATGCAACGAGGACAAAGCGAGCGCACGGTCCAGAGACAAGTCGGCAAACTGTGGCTGCTAGCGGCATTCGGGCTAACAACGAGTCAAGCAACGAAGCCATGAACCAAGAAGTCTTGTTCGCATAATTCAACCCCCGATGTGCTTTCTTCTCGAGTGAAATATGGCTGAGAACAGCGTGAGAGGAAGTTTCCTTGCGAAGACTGACTGCCTGATGTCAGTAATTTCGACGGACTTGACAACCAATCGCGACAACCAATCGCTCAGGCCTGAGGAGGTATTGCAAATTTACAAATATGTATTTTCATTTACTATAGAACTGATGTTGGCTGTACAGGGAGTGATTATATGTTACTATCTCTGCGTACTCTACAAAAGATATTACCTTTAATGGCGGGTGTATGAACACATTGCAGACCGAAGACCTTGTGGCGTGGATGCTTTCCTTGAACCTGGACCTGAACAACGAGACAAAGTTGAGGTCTGTCGACACAGTGGACATGATAATTCGCTGCAGCCTAGACTTGGGAGTCCAAGTCATCTTTTCCATCACCTTCCATGCCACATGGTTTCTCAATAATAGGAGAGTGATGCAGGTAAGCCTAATTTTCCACTATGCTGTCACTCCGCTTTCTATGCAGAAGCTAGTCCACGGTCTCTATAATCACGAACAATCACTAGAACCAACTAATATGAAACCACCCGGTAGCCATTTAAGTCTCACTTACGTTTTCCTTGTCCCACCCCCCAATTCTGCATTTCGATTAAGAAAACAGTTACGTATGCTTTCCAGGCTTCATTGTGTGTTCGCTCAATTTTCTTCTTTAACGGATTGTAAGAGCTTCAGCGATGCCGGCACAAGAAATCAAATGATGCTATGCTTCGACGTTCGTGATGTTTAATTATGGCCGTGGTTCTGCGCGTGACCATACGTCAACAATAATGAGCGTGCGTGTTTGCTGCGAAAGCGCAGAACTCGTTATTTCTAAATATAGCAGGGGCCATATATCTTAAAACAATTGCATTCTTATTTTATCCGAATCTCGAGACGTCAGGTGTACGTAACCGCCGACGCTATCATCAGGCAGTGACCCCCAGCGTTGTTTTATCAATTCAACGAAACACTTTCCTTGTCTATAAGGGGTCCCTTTTGCTCACTTTGAAAGCAAATAGTCTTGCCTACTTGGCAGGGTTTTCGTTATGTTATCGGTTAACAAGAGGTGAAGAACACGCATAAACGGAGAGGATTTTGTTGGGTCCGAGCTGGCACAGTGAAAGTAGATAACCGGATAATGAGGGCGGTGCTGGCATCTACGGTTGGCAACCTTTGCTTTGCTTAGGCGGCGGTGGCTGGTCAAAAATGGCGGTGGCGTGCAAGAGAACGGGAAAAATTACACTAAAATGTGTTCTCAGCGAGGAAAAGCTGGCACAGTGAAATTGTATACGTGCCGAAATGACTCTACAACGTTATACTTTCACACCAAAAGTCTGCTGTACACAGAGAAATACATTCTGCCTAGCAGCTCCGAGAAGCCAGAGCGATTGGTGGGTAGCCATCATTTAGTCATTTCGGAGTGGGGCAGTCTCCGGCTATTAAAAAAACAAATGTGTTTTATTCGGCCTAATATCGCAACTTTACTGGATATTTAGTGCAGGTGAGTTTTCGTCGTTTTTGTGACATCGCGTGACAGACTAGCCGAATGGGCACAGCCAGAAAAAGTGTTGACCTATAGTGGAGGTTGATGGCGAAAAAGACGCAGAACTTGAAAACTTTTGTGTATTTATTTTGTAAGGCCTAATCACGGCACCATCCGTGTGTACACGTCATACTAGTTGGAGGAGTTCTTGTGGTATTCGTGACGTCGCATTACAGCTAGGCGACGTGAAGGTAGCCCGAAAACTTTTGAACCAGTCGTGATGGTCTAGTGGTAGCAATTGATTATACACAGATTAAAATACATTTATATTATAGCGCGCCAACTGTGCACCAATGTTTCATCCACGGCAGCGCATGGCCGCCAAATACATAGCTACGCCGTCTAAGAGCGCAGCGCGCCTACTGTGACTTACGTTACTGAACACACGAGTATTTTCTCTTCAACCACATTAGAAGTAATCAGCAAGCCATGCAAATTTGTCAGCCATCTGTATCTCAAGATGATCGCCTCGTGTGTTTTTGGCTCAAAATTCGCACCCCTTAAAGCGCAGAAACTGTTACTGAAGGATTTGCTAAGAAATTTATATATATATATATATATATATATATATATATATATATATATGAGTTCGGTATTTCTTTGCGTTCGCATGATTGTTCAAATGTAATCGGTCCCCTTGTCACGTCGCTATTACATTCGTAGTCTTGATGCGCTCAATATCAGGCTTAGGCTTCGTGCGGCAGCAGCCTTAGGAACTTCCCCTGCAGTGCCAGGTTAAAAGAGTGTTCGCATTTCTGAGTTTTCGTTCCTGACCAAAAATAATTTTCTTGCACATGGAACCACAGAACTAACCAAAAAACTGGCAAGCCTCCGAGCGTGCAATATAATTTACCGAAATAAGTTTTTGGCGGACCTGTTTCAGTTTCTCAAGGTGGCAGACGCTTCACGTAGTACGCAACATCCATGTAAATCAGAGTATTCAATAAATACGTCAGTATTGGGGAGTAATGAGAGGTGGTGTCCAAGAAGTAAAGAGGAACCATATTCGATAAGTTGATGTAAAACTGTTCTCTATTATAGCCGAACATTTCCGTAGACTCTGCTCATACACCGAGGAAAATAAAAACAATAGAAAATACTGAAGCATTAGGCGACACGTGTCATGAAAAAAGAAGGCGAAAACAAAAGAAAGTGATTTAATGCTTCAAGGCAGGCTTGAAATTTCAAGACAGAAGGTAGTCCGTCAGACGTTTAAAGAAACCTAACGATGATGTTGACGAAAGCCAGTGTGTGACTATAACGAGATTGCAATGACTCCCTCCACGGCTACGGAAGGACGACAACATAGCGCACTTTATGACAGTGGCTATTTAAACAGTGGACCAGTAGATGTAGTCGAAGAACTCAGCACACCGACAGAATGCGCCGCAAGGATGTGAAATACCAAAAGGTCTATAGATCACGAAATGGCAATTGTGTGCGTTTTCAGCAGCTATAAAAGACTTATCTTCGCACCTAACCATTGCAACAAATTGAACCAAGCTTGTTATCAAGTAAACGGTTTCTAGAGACTTCAATACACGGACAGACATAGAAATATTGCAGTTTCCGTGCTGCTACAGGATTCCACATGGTAGGGATAGAAACATCGGTTATAATATTTGACGATGCTACGACGGCTTTCTTCCCCGCATAAACACTGTTACAACATTTCATCAAGTTGAAAGATACATTTCCGATGCTAATAAAGATGATGAAAAATTACATCTAAACCAGCGACCTAATACTAGAAGCCAACTCACCAGAAGATGGCGAGGCGCTTTACGAAATGGAAACTACATTTTTGGCGGCGTTTCTCTTATTCATAAAAGTCATGGTGGATTAATCTTAGCTACAGTGAATGGTAAGCGTGCAGCTGATCGAACCATATAAAGGTGCATGGCCTTTCATGCACGGAAGACACACAGTACCTCCCATTATTTGGCATTCCACACATCGATATGAAAGCTGATATTACGAAGAGAGAAATTTCTCTCTAGTCTAGGACTGGACGCAAGGTTTACCTCCTTCAGAGAATATTGACAGATAATGAAGGACGTCCTATTGTGCTCTCATAGTCGAGCACTTGTACAGAACTGCTGGCATGCCATATTCATCAACTCACGTTGCATAAAAATGTGGCAGTCACATTAATGCAGGTTTCAACCAAGTATAGGATAAGGTAATCAATAGAGCTGCTGAAGAAGACCGTTTATGGCTATATAAACGGGTGGAAACGATTCGCCGGAGGCCTTCCTTTTTCAGTCCCTGCTGACTGGGTCAACTAGCGACACCCATTCTAAGTAATCAATGCGGAGTAAAAGGTACTACGAAACATTGTGTCGCTATATTTGTATGTGTCATGACATCAGCAGCACATGCCCAATTTGTGAACGAGACGAAACAATTATTCTTGTAGGCACTCGTAACATTTACAGCATGCCGAGGCTTAAGGTAGAACATTCACCAGGGCGTTCAAAAAGGCCTTCAATGGCACCACTTGTATGCCGAAGGAACTGCAAGTCTCGCACACGGCAATCCAATTACATCAGAAAAAGAAATGCAAGTACGTCGTTCGACCAGCCTACAACTTCGTGGGGAGGCCTCTGCCGAAGAATAATACGAAGCACAAAATTTGTTATCAGGGTTGGTAATAGGAAGTGTACTGCTGCAAGGACACAAAGGCACAGTGTGGCAACTGATATGGATGCCGTGCTTAGAAACAGTCCATTGATCCATGTGCACAACGAGGTGGACGAGGCCTTGCGCCCGAATGTACTGGAAGCACAAAGTTAATCACGGTAGAGGAGATGCGAATGAAATCAGCATAGGAAAATGGGAAGCAATAATCAGAAAGGATTCACAGAAAGACGGAATAAATAATACTAGACGAAGAAGAATGCAGCAAATTAGAGCAAACAATCAATAAAAGTCGACAAACCCAGGAGATATCATTTTAAACTGTGGAAGCACGCCTAGATCCATCTGGAATCTGGCATGAAAACCCAAGTTTGTGCCATATTACACAAAAAGGCGCGTTCCCGTGTTCTGAAACCAAAGTGAAGAATGCTAGGAGACCTGCCTACTATGTTTGAATTCTTCAAATTTCTTTTGCCGAGAACGAAAACCTTCGCTTTATAGATAACGGCGATGCGCACAATTATGTTGACTTTATACTATGCAACGTGTAAACTTGTGGAATGTTTATGTGTATCAGTTACAAATGTGACAATTTTATTCTCGTTCAAAGTTGCATCGTTCTCAAGCTACGCCGAAATGCAAGCTCCCAATCCGGCGGCTGCACAGTGTGAGACGTATACGCAGTGATGTCACAAGCACGGAAACGGAGACGATGTCGCATGCTTGTTGAGTGAATGAAACGCAAGAGTAGTTGTTAGGTTGTGACATGTGTATGTACACAAAGGTATGACAAGCATGAAGCCACAATTAGCAATTCTGCTCCTCTTGTGCCGCGGCGGAACATGCCCATTCCAGAGAATTGGTCAAGAACGAGCACGCAGAGAGTGTCGCACATTGAGCGGCTCAATCAATGAAAATGAAGGCAAATCAAAGACGGCGGTATACCGGGTGTTCCTGCGAAGACTTTAGGAAATGTTCAAAAATTGCCTTGGGCAGATAGGCCCATTCCAGCCCATTAGTTAAGTCTACTCGAAGTGGCGGACATTACTTGCTTGAGAAATCGAAATGCATCATCATTAATTAACAAAAATGCCCTAATAAAGTTTTAAACTAATTTTCTTACAGCACATGTTTTAATTTACAGATAGTAGCCAGTGAAAATCCAAGGCATATCCAAATGAAAAGAATTGTGTGGACGACACCATTTCCGAGATGTGTGTCAAGAAACCTGCGATAAAAATGTACGGTCGTTCCACTAACTTTTTGGAACAAAACGCCGTTGTATGAAGTGAAGTATAAACATAACTGGACTGCCATTATATTTCTTCGACAATTTGGGGAATTATTATCTCGCGACTGGCGTCATCCTGACAATTTGTTTCAAGTGGATGCGACTTGCGAACTCCCCAGCTGGAATTTGAAATTGCAATATGTGCCGTAAGGCACGTGATATGTTAAAATCTAAATAAGTAATTTTAAAATTATTATGCATTTCGATTTCTCGTGCAAGTAACGTACGCCTCATCGAGTTGACCAGCTAATGTCCTAGAATTTGACTAATCTGCCACAGGTGATTTTTAAAAATTTACTAAGGACTTGGCAGAAAATCCTTTATATAATTCATCATTCCATTACCGGATGGGTGTGCCTGTGCGTTCACATGTGTCCAGCTCTTATGTATGACATTATTCTGTTGTTATGCAGAACAGTCGTGTGTATGCAAGTATACAAGGGTTATACAAACTTCGCAGGTAATTTCATATAACCTTTGCATATATATCCACAAATAGATCCGCCGAGATAGTGACCTATCCTACAGCGAGGCAGGCACGCGAAAGTCGGGAAAGTATGCAAACTCACCTTCGCTTTAAATGAGCCTGTATTTTGTTTTGTAACAAATTTAGCTTTCTCTCACCCATGCTCTAAGATTGTGAGTTTTCTTTTCGCAATGATGTTAAAAAACCCCTAGCTTCTTATCCAATCCCCCGTAGTGTGGATGAGTCATTTATTGGAAACAAGAACAAGAACGCTGTGATTTTGTCTTATTTCTGCGGCTTCCACATGCTCTAATGGTGTGAGTGTTCATGTTGTGCTGATACCATTTTTCATCTTGCTGGTCTTCGTGGCCCGTTTCCAGTCAAGTCTTCCTAATAAGGGAATCCGGCATTGTGGCACGTAAACACTAAAAGTTCTAGCTGCAGCACTAGTATGCTCTATTATGCTTAGAACTCCTTCTTATGAGTATGTTCCCCCGTCTACATAAGTGCGGTGCTTACTGCCTTATAAATTGGGTGAATTTTTTGGCAAAGATGTTTTTCTGGCACAAGGGCTACATGCCAGTGTACCATTTACTTATGAATATTCTGTCAGGGAGCGCTATTCAAATTCTCTGACTTTTGTGGAACCATGATCCCGTTGCGCAGAAACCTTCGACCGTATTCACACACGAAAAAATTCGCAGCCAAATAACTGTCCATAAAAGCTTGTGCCAGCCACTCATGATGCCGGACATAAAAGTAATGAAGGCGGCCGGCCAAAGGTGAAGTGTGCTTACGAACAAAACACTTGCGAATTGATTAAGCGAAGCATGCTTAGAACTAAATACCGATTAATTTACTGCTTGTTAGATGCTTTTTGTGCTTTTTTTAATGGAGCAGTTAAACATCGTTTCCGGCATATATAACTATATTGCCTCAATATAAAGCTGATGTCAAGAAAAGATGAATGCTTGCAGATATACCACTATGCACGGGTGAAATATACATTTAAGCGTTAAAAAATGGAGTCCTTTGTGCTTTTACAGCGAAGCTGTTAGCCTCTAGTTGGTCGGGATGTTTCTCGGCGTGGTTCTTGTGGAAAAAAACACCTTCATCGATTACACGAACACCTTCGGCGATTGAAGCGAAAAGTGAATGCAGTCTTATAACCACTCATCCAACATACAGCACAACATTCGTTTCAATAAACAAGAACAAAAGAAGCATCCAAACCACATCATTGATGATAAGGCGCTACTGATAACAATGCGAAGCACTTAGCGGCGACGGCAGCTTGCGAAGTGGGGAATGACGTTACTAGCCTGTCATATATGAAAGAAACGGCCTAGTAACTGATTTCATTATTGTTGCAGCGCCGTTATGGGTAGGCAACGCATAATTAAGACTCCCGAGGGGCAGCGTGAATACGAGTAGAGGCAAAGGGAAAAGAAAAGACAATACGACTGGCGGCTGTATGCTGCCGCTGGGAAGTATTTCCGTGCCATTCAAGCAGAAGTGAAGTCCGCACGTCCACATTCTCCTGTGGCTGAATAATGCGCCGGAGGAGGAGTTCAGCAATAAAGCATTGCATGCCCATCTCAGCAATAGTAGTGGTGGTTTTCAACAGCTTCGCCGGACATCCAATTTTCCAGTGGCGGGATGGCGAGTCATCTTTTTTTTCCTTTCCAAATATGAAAGGGCTGACTCTGCCCTATTGCCAAATATGCAGTAATCGAATTATGATGAAATATTACAACCTTTGACACAAGAAGCACATTGCACATCATCATCATCAGCCTGTATTTATGTCCACTGCAAGACGAAGGCCTCTCCATGCGATCTCCAATTACCCCTGTCTTGCGCTAGCTGATTCCAACTTGCGCCTGCAAATTGCCTAACTTCATCACCCCACCCGTAACTCTAATGGTCCACCGGTTATCCATCCTACGCATTACATGGCCAGCCCAGCTCCATTTTTTCCTCCTAATGTAAACTAGAATATCGGTTATCCCTGTTTGCTCTCTGATCCACACCCCTCTCTTCCTGTCTCTTAACGTTAGTCCTAAGATTTATCGTTCCATTGCTCTTTGTGCGGTCCTTAACTTGTTGTCGAGCTTCTTTGTTAACCTCCAAGTTTCTGCCCCATATGTTAGCACTGGTAGAATGCAATGATGGTACACCTTTCCTTTCAACACCAGTGGTAAGCTCCCAGTCAGGATTTGGTAATGCGTGCCGTGCGCACTCAAACCCAATTTTATTCTTCTGTAAATTTCTTTCTCGTGATCACAGTGCCCTGTGAGTAACTGACCTAGATAAACGTACTCCTTTACAGATTCTAGAGGTTAACTGGCGATCCTGAATTCTTGTTCCCTTGGCAGGGTATTGAACATTATCTTTGTCTTCTGCATATTATGTATTATGCATAATTTTTTTACCCCTTATGCATAATTTTATACCCCTGAAGTCAGGGGTCTTTAAGGAAAATAAACTGAACTGAACTGAATTAATCTTCAACCCCTGTCTTACACTTTCTTGGTTCAGGTCCTGAACCATCTTTTGCAATTTGTCCCCATTGTTGCTAAATAGGACAATGTCACCTGCAAACCGAAGGTTACTGAGATATTCGCCGTTACTCCTCACTCCTAAGCCTTCCCAGTCTAATAGCTTGAATACTTCTAAGCACGCAGTGAATAGCATTGGGGCTCTATTCTGAAACGTTACACTTCGGCGATATTTCGCCTGGGCGAAAGTCGAGTTCGATAAGTCAACCGGCTGCTTACCCGTGACGTCAGCATGCACTACCAACACGCACACTCGAACGCTTCGCAAAACACACGAGAGGGCGCACCGTGCGAGTGCTGAACGGCTCGGGTGTGTTGTTTTCCAATGTATCGGCCGCAGTATGACACAGGCGTGTCCGTTTATTCAATACATGTCGGGAGCACGCACTGACACTGTGACGTCAAAATGACGTACACCGGAACTACTAGGTGGCGCGACATCTTCTTTTCCGGTTTTTCTCAGCCAGCCAATCAGCGCGCGCCTGAAAGCGAAAAAAAAGAGAAATTTCGCCCAAAGGGAACGTTTCAGAATACCGCCCTTGGATAGATTGTGTCTCCTTGCTTAACCCCTTTCTTGATAAAGTAACTTTCAACTTTTCTTGTGGAGAACCAAAGTAGCTGTGCAATCCTTCCAGTTATTTGCGAAGATATACACGTATGCCTCCTGTACTCCTTGATTATTTAATCAAGGAGTACAGGAGGCATATGTGTATGGTGACTCCTTGATTATTTAATCAAGGAGTCACCACGACGATGACTCAGCAAAAATGAAAATGACTCAACGAGATAAGATTGCCGCTCAAAACCCACTGAAATGGGTTCTGACGTGGGTATTAAGGGAAGGAAACGCTAAAAGATGATGGTAGAAGTCATAGTCATGAGCATGCGTCAGCAAAAATGACAATGACTCGGCACAAAAATTACTACACAAAAACCACTGAAATAGGTTCTGACGTGGGTACAAAGGAAAGGAAACACTAAAGGATGATGGTAGAAGTCAGTCACGAGCATGCCTAAGCAAAAATGACAATGACTCAGCGAAAAGAGATTAGCACTGAAAAGCCACTGAAATGGGCTCGTACATAAATGATAGCTCATGACATGAGTGCCATGAAATGCGTGTCATGTAGGGGCGCTATAAAGTAAAGATATTCCAAACTGTTTTTATTCCAATCTCCTGATGTCAAATTTACGTAACCAAGGGCGGTCACCCGCAGCGTTGTCTGACCAACCCAATCAAACACTCTCCACGTTTATAGGAGTGCACCTTTGTTGGGTTTCAAAACGAATAACAATGCCTGCGCTGAGAGGTGTTTCTTACCTAATTGGCTCACAAGAGGCGAGGAGCACGCTCGAGTGGAGAGGGTTTCAATGGGGCTGAGCCAACACAGTGAAAATAGATAACCGCATGAAGATGTGGTGCCGGCTTCTCCGATTGGTCCGCTTCGCATTACTTAGCTTGAGGTGGCTTGTCGAAAATCACGGCCGCGTGCAACGGAAGGATAAGAATACCACTAAAACGGATCCTCAGTAAGGAAGAGTTGGCAGAGCGATGTCGTATACGTGCCAAAAGGGCTCGATAACGTTTTTCTGCCACGCAAAAAGGTTTATTTATCATGCGCAAATAAATACATGCTCACCGGAAGGTGCGAGTAGTTAGGGCCTGAGCGATCGGTGGGCAGCTATCTTCTATTCCTTTCGGAACGGGGGAGTCTCTCGCTATTCCGAAATTTTTCGACTTTTGTTCGGCATATTAATGCATTTTTTTCGCATACACGCGACTTTGATGCGGTAAGTATTCGCGGTTTTGTGAGGTCGCGTGACAGACAGTCGAAGTGGGCGCAGCCCGAAAACATTAGACCAATAGCAGAGGGCTAATGGCGAAAAGGCGTCGAATCCGGCATAATTATTTTTCTTTTGTGCAGTTTAGTTATGAATAATCAGTGTGTACACATTATATCAGATGTGGAGCTGTCGCGGTTTTCGTGACGTCGCGTAACAGACAGCCGGAGTTGGCAATGTCCTGAAAATGTTTTGACCAATCGTGGTGGGCTGATTGCAGAATTGGAATAGAAGAGTTTGGAATAGCTTTACGGTATGGTGCCCTAGGTCAAGAAACAACCGCCTACGTCTTCGTGCTCTTATGGTCGTTTCGTTAACTTGGTAGGCTCCTCGCAGTCAGCTTCACATAACATCGATTCTCACAGGGCGTGGGATCTGCTGGCTTTTTCTCTATTTCTAACGCTTAGAGAGCGATGTGACACCCTAGAGAGCAGTGCGTTGTTGAACGTCACCTTTTCCTGTGAGCGAGAGAAATAAAGGAAACTGAAGAGATCAATTTTGCTTGTTACAGTCATATGATGCCCACGGATAATGAAGCAAAGAAGGGAAAAAAGGAAGTTAACCACGTTATTTGTTTCAAATGGAGAAACAATAACGAAAAAAAGAACCATGTGAAAGCCCAGTGTCAAACCATTAAAGTGTCCTTGTTTTCTCATTTCTACTGCAGCTAGAGTGCTGCCCAGAAGAAGTTAAGTGGATGGACTCGCAAGGGTATATGGCTCGACACAGGAATTCTGGCGACTACGTCAGGCTACTCCGCTTATACGGTGTTAGCAGCCCACGCGACGAGCAACTCGCCACCAGGATTATGAAATACGAGGAATCACGTGAGCAACTCATTGTCCTAATGTTTTCACTGTTAAATAAAAGCATGAATGATTACTGCTAATGAAAGCATTGTGTCTAGGTTGATTTCATACACCTGGCAATCCTCCACGCCAGAGCTCTCTCCTTCGCCAAAGGGAAGTGCTGCAAAAAGTGCTATCGCCATAACAATCATGTGCTTCTGGCTTCTCCGGTCCTTTGCATGTCTTGACGCAACCTGGATCACTCACCCGCCACCACGAGGGTAAAAGAGGCCCGATTGGTCTACATACAAGAAACTTCAGTTCCGCTCCTCCTGCTTACTTTCTCGCCCCTCCTTATCGTCTCCGTTTTCTGTCAGGCGGACTGAGCTTACTTCAACTCCCGTCGCGTGTTGCCCGCTGCGAGTGTCGAGGCAACAGCGTGCTAGTCGAAAAGCGCATTGTTTTGATAAGCGGGAGCTGAGAGTGCCTTTCGACAAGAACAGAGCACCAACGTGGCTTCCGACACTGAAGTCAAGTCCATGCGTCTTCTAGAGAAGTACGCGGTTATGAGGAGAGAGTGCCTGCGGGGTATGCTGTAACAAAGGCGAGATACAGACCGCTCACTCGCCCTTGGCTGTATTGCGCGCACCGGAAATTATTTACAAGATTACCTGAAACAACAGCACACTTCACATATTTGCGTCACTTCAATATATTTCGATGCATTTAATTCCCGTTGAATTTTTATGTGAAGTGTGGAGTTCATAAAGGTGCCGAAACTCAGCGTTGACTGCGTCTTTGCTAAATATATGTGTAGCCTCCTCCTTTGTGCATTGCTTTCGGGCCATCATGTTGGAAATGAACTGAAATGAAATGTCAGTATGAGTGAATTTTGAAATGAGAAGGCATATTTTTTTATTGTGTTAAGAATCTTCGGATGTTCTCGCGGCAACCTGTCTAATCTCCTTCCCGTACTCAGTTTGTTCTTAATGTTTGACGTGATATTTTATGCCGACTCCGTTCCATTAAGGAACAGCTCTTATTACTGCAATTTTATAAACGAGTGTGTTCATAAATGCGTTTTTATTGCGACAGAAAAATATATGGAGACCACAGCCGCATTTCTGCCGTCGCCGTGAGGATCCGTATAAAGTCCAATGGCGATAAAATCATTGCCGCACGCTGTGTGCTGCGTGAAAGTGTCCGCTAGTGAGCCGCCGATCGCGGCTCAATTTCACACACGTAAGGGAACGAAGCGCGCCGTCTTGCATTACGCGCAACGCTCCGGGGGAGGGAAGGGAGGGACGGGGACGCACGTTTTACTCCGGGTGGCTCCGGCGGCCGCGCTTGCTCATCGGGGCCACTGTATCTTGAAAGCCTTCTGCGTTGGGTCGCAGTCCGCCGCGCGCTATGTTTTTGCGGCTTAGGTCGCGCTGATGCAAGACGCAGCACGAAGGTCAACTCATTTTACTGCGCAGCCGCAATTCCTCACTTATGCTTTCTGACAGTCAGTTTCCGCGGTCATCGAGCGTGACGTGTTCATGTTTTCTTGTGTGTGCGTGGCACCATGCTTGGTCATTTCGTTAGTATCCCTGCTTACAAGTTTACACGGCCGATGAAATTACTATCCATACTTTGTATATCTGTCCACTCATTTGCGAAACTGCGGCTTTTTCTTGGGATATGGGCAGCGAACCCGTTGCAAGTTGTAAGTGTTAGTGCTTCGAAAGAAAGCATGGAAATTTACATTTTATCCTGCCTAAATGACGTGACCACTGCGTGGATTATGTATTTAGGATGGCTTTCTGCTGTATAATATTTTATTACTTTGCTGCTGCAGTGCACGGAATTATCAAAAACACAACACCGCCAGTAGCCCCCGTCGTGTCTGGAACCATCCGTGGCATGGGACAGACTACGAAGCCATACGTGACACCAGGTCTGTAGTTCATTTAAACTGTTTTCCCTGCCTGCCTTTAAGCATGCACTGTAGCTGTGAAGCATGAACTAGAAATATCTTCGAATGCATTCACCAAAACTCGCATACATGCACATTTTGCTAGGCTACGGCAAGACTTGAATTTCGTTGATCGCTCATTTACGCGGGAAGGCTTCTTGCCAAGCTATCTCTCCTCCGTGCAGAAAAACATTTCATGCCAAGCGAGCTATCACATTGCTCCCTGCCGCCCACTGTGAATTGTATGTCTATCACGAGCTTCAAAAGTCTGCACGCAGGTGCACTTTTGTTTAGCACGCTTCACTCATAATGAAAGGAAACATCAGGCGTCGCGCTTTCGATTAATCCCCCATTATGCATTCAGAAGCCACCCACACGAATTTGCTAAAGGCGACTTCGCCCGCTTAACGTACCTTTGGCTAGCAAATTGAGGTTCAGCGTCTTCCGAAGGCTTCAGATTCCGATTATATTGGTGCAAGAGAGTCATACATGTTTGAATCGGTGCTATAATACAGTGCCATAGTAATAGAGTGTGCGGCGAACTCCTGTCTAGGCAAATGCGCTTTCGTGATTTAGTTGCGCTGAAAAGATTATTCTGTGCTCCCTACTGACGCATTTACGCAAACGCGGCTATTAAGCACTTTAGACTACCCTCACAAGCGAAGTGCCGTGATGGCTCGCTGTTCTTGCAACAATCCAGCGGGCAAATTTTGTTTTTTTCTAATCCTTAATCTTGCGTTGAAAGCTGGCCTACGAAATGTCTTGCACGAGTTTCAGCAGTTAACTATTAAGAAATCCGTTGATATTTAGCGTGCCATTAGCAAGCGGTAGATTCAGTACAAGGTTTAACTTACGCATCAAGAAGCAGGCACTGCTTGTTTATTTACCTCACTGTATAAGTTATGTAGGCACATTAAAGCGGAAGAGCGTTTTATCTTCAGACTCACCATGGTCACTCCCAATATGACATACCACAACAAAGATAGGTGCGCTCTTTTTTACATTGTTATCTCTGTCCTAATGACCAGCTTCTTATTCTCATAATGTATACCTTCTGTGTGTGGCGATTTTTTTGTTCTCCACATCCCTCGCAGTTAGCTTAGGGTAGAACAGTCGACTGCTGGTTAGGGCAGCTGTTCACATCTTACGACATGAGAATTTTAAAACCCCTCATCTCTGGAGTGGCGAGGCTGCCCTGCTGCTGAATTGTAAGCAGTGCACTTAACGTTTCTCAAAGTGCACACGCGCACCTTTCCCGCAATCCACCGCACACTGTACCCTCTACTCTTGGTGTACATGACCATCTAATTGGATGTTTGCCGTAAACGGACCTGAACAGGCCAGTATGTTCACTTAAAAACTATACATGACGTATGCGATTACGCCTAAGTCGTGAATACAGTACTGCCAAGCGAACACATTTATAGCTTAGAAACACCCACAAAAAAGCATGGCCCCATGTAACTTCAATATAAATTTTTCGCAAGAACGCCACGGCAACCATAGTGGTAGGCAGTCATATTAAGGTTCTATTAGACTGGATCATTGAGTGTATTACGAGATAATGACGACGGCTAATAAATGTTGCAGTCGAGTGGAGTTTATACCAATGTTTAAGCGTTAGCATGACACACATCGACCATTCCGAGTCCACATTCCGAGACCATTCCGAGACCATTCCGAGTCCATAGTGTCCACATTGAAAAGAAACCTCGAAATGAAAGAGCAATTGCTGCCCTATCTACTTCCAGTGATTCTTATTTTACGCTTTCTGAGATGCAGGCTACAAGGACTCTCTAAAAGAGATGCAAAGCCTTGTTCACAAAAAAAAACTCGATCGGTGCATTAGAGTGAAGTAAATGTTTTCGTAGCTCTCGTTACTTACATCGTTCGCCAGACGATTGATTTTTACGAACGCCAAATCGCTGACGTCTCCGTACTTTCGTAATTCCCAGGCAAGTGGTCTACCGTGTTTTCCAAGTACACCAACAACACCTACAGTGGCAACAACACGATTGTGTACCAGCAGCACATCCTGGAAATTCTCGTAAAACTCATCAAGCTTAACGCTGTGGGCAATGAGGGACTTCGTCACCTGATCACCTGGAGTATGTTCCGGCAGCTAGTGCACTACACGGAGCCGAGTTATTTGTGGGTCAACACGAGCGAGAGTGAAGCCTGCTACAGTAACGTCCTCCGGGTCATGAAGCTAGCGGTCGTGAGCCCCTTCCTACAATCGAGTGCGTCTGTGTACCTGGGTACATCATTCCATCATTCATTATTGCATAATCCATCATCCATTATTCCTTCCACTGTCATTCATTCATTACATCATTCTTATTATGGTAAGATTCAATGCACAGAACTCAAACAAAAGTGTTTGAACAAATGGAAAACTATCTTGACGTAATATTTTTAACACAGAGGTTCATATATGTTTACACTTCTGCGATTTATAGTTTTATTTTAACCTTACAGCAAGAAGAGTGGAAAAATACCTTGTATTGGCAAAACCGCCATAAGCTTCCCGCGCAAAATCTTAATTGATGGTGTGTGCGAATTATTCATGCATTAATAACTCGAACTTGGAAAATTTCAGTCGTGTGAGAGATTATATCACTCGTCGAAACGGCAGAAATGTTTAGGAACCATCGATTTTTCATCAAATCATTCTCAACCATTCTGTTTTGCATTGTTCCATGGAGGGAAACAGACAAGAGTTTAGTGCTGAACGTATAATTTATTTCATTCATTCGTGAGAACAATCTGCGCCCTCAACGTGTCGCAGACGTTCGCAAGGTAAGAGGCGGGTATTTCTCATCTAAGGGCATTTTTTCAGGCTGCACGAAATATTGAGAATTGGCCCCAGGCCGGAAACGACTCCAATATCTTGGGTGCGAGACTACACGAAACTGCGAGAAGCAGCCAAGCAGTGATTGCGGGGGCTCGTAAGTTTGGGCTGCTTGAAAACGAGCTAGAAAAGGTGCGCTTCTTAGGAACACTTAAATAGGCTGAACTTGTCAAATTGTAAAACTTCATCTGAAGCTATAATGAATTTCTTTGAAGCTTCTTGATTTGTGGTACTGTTATGTAGACAGGCATTAGTAATCTCAATATAGCTTGAATAATTGTGCCTAGCTACATTATCCTGTCAGTAGTTAATTAGTTCAGTAAGGAAAGGTAAATACTGGAGTCTGGGTTTATTCTACTTTTCCAGGAAAGATAGTTTGAGCAACCTTAACGTCACCCCGGAGAGTAAGGCTAAAAGCTCATACTGTGAATTGTTCTCATGAACAGGCTATGAGATATACGAAGGCGTGATTTGGTTATAGAGAGAGCTATTGAGCTAACTAGAAAAACCTCAGTGTCGTAGAATGACTATATCGTACTCATGCATCATTATATTGATATAGGTTCTTGCAAGCGTAAATGAAGCGCGGTTGACAGCGCAGCACTTAGACCAAGACTCCTCTCCATAATAAATAAGTCCACCTATTCGTTGTCTAGGGTGTTAATCAAGAATGCTTCGTCAACCTGCCACCGTTGTAATATTGCTAACGTCGTCGTTGCTGTCATGGCGCCCTTCTTTTCGTGCCGTTATGAGTTTTACAGTAGGGATCTAGGGCGCCTAAAGTGTTACGCTATGAGCCTTATTTTTAACCTGCGGTTGCGGCTTAGCTCCGAGCAGGTGGCACACATTTCATTCTAATTCATCAACAAATAGCCAAAACTAAGTTTCGGTTACGGCGCGATACCCTGCCCCAAGGTAATTGATGTTCATGGCCTGGCCATATACAGAGCTATCGTGCGAAGGTAACAAGTGGATATATAATACCCAGGAAACATGATGAACCATCCCCATTGCGACCATGGTCCTACCCAAGCTTTCTAGCTGCAGTTTCTTCCCATGAGTTATGTGAGGCAGACAGACAGTTTGTTACGCGAGGTCGTTACTTTACATGTGCTGCGCGTCTTATTCTTGCGACGCATATGTGTGCACCAGGTCTGGGCTACATTTCTTGTTTTGTTTATTTTCTTTTTTGTACGAGTTGAGTATGTAGAAACTCAAGAGAACCAGATGTATTCTGATATGAAGAGTTGTGGGGTTTACTCCGGCGTGAAAGAAAGCGTGATGCCAGACAAAAGACATGCACAGGCGCAGTTAGATGACAAACAGTATACAAAAGCAGTTTTATACTAAATATTGTGCTCTTAATAAGCAATCCGAAATAATAAACAGAGCCATTATTATTTTATCAGTGAGTTCAAGTATCATTTTCTGCTTATCGTATGCGAGAATACGCCTGTCTGTGTATCTTTGGTCCATGTGCAACATTTAGGCATGCTCAAAGAACAAATGAAATACAAGTTGCAGAGCTTTGTGGGTTCCAATTCAGTGGTTTTTGTAATGAGGCCACTAGCCCCACATTTTGATGTACGATAGGGCTGAGCAACAGCACATGCGCTTTACCTGGCTTGCAGTTTGCTATTAATACTTTAGATATTACCGTTCAAATCGGAACACTTATCACACCTGGCCCTTGATAATAAGAAGTGTGTTCTGGGTTTGCCGTTTCCGAAAGGAAGAACGCAGCCGTAAAAATGAAACAAAGGTGAGACTGAGCTATGCCGCAGAGGTGAGACTGAGCTATGCTGTTCACCCAACGATTCAATCGTCCTATTCTATGACCAGGATAATGCAACAATTTTATTTCGAAGACAAGCCAATCAAATTGTTACAGTATACAGGCTCTGGTTTGTGGTAAGTAAGGTGGCCCAAGTGAACTGAGAGGCTCGATGTTTGGTAGTAACCACCATGTAAAGCTAACAGACAAGCCAAAAAAATCATAGGGCAAGTTACTGGCTTGGAGTAGTATGACATTAGGTACCCACAATTTTTTCTCATGGACAGGGGTCAAACCGGAAATGGTGCGAGAGGCTGAGAGAATGATGACGAAAATCATGGCAGCCTTTCGAGCGGCCTTGGTGTCATCGACCTGGCTCGATGGCAAAGCACGAGCCATTGCCATTTTGAAGCTGGACAAGATGAAGCACCACGTGGGGAGCCCGGGCCGTAGGCTGGACCCCGACTTTGTGGAGGAGCTCTACGGTGACTGCTTTTTGCGTTTTGAAGGTCTAATCCTCGTACTCTGGAGCTTTCCTCCACTCTACACTCTACCTCGACTCAAGAGAGTAGATAGCGGCGCATGCCCTCGACAAAAGTAGTCACTGTGGTTCATGATCGCCCATGGCAGTCCTTGAGAAGCGTAGCGCCTTCACCAGTCGAGAGACGGCGCTGCACTCCACTCAATAGAGCAAATCTTTGAAACAAGATGAGACATGTGTATGCTGCAGCAAAATCTGGAGACAGCTCAATACTTCCTAATGGAATGCGAATGTATTCACCAAGTAAAACCTGTAGGTAACGTAGAACTTCCAGAAGCGCTTGGAATTAAAAAGAAGAAAACAGGCCGCAAGCATCCACCGGTCAGTAGTCGAGATAAGCAAGAGACGTTTAGAGTATTGGTGAAAAAAGTGGAGGGAAATGGTTGATACCGTCCTGATCCGTTACAGACATTGAGAGCGCGGTACGAGGAAGATAGAGAATTTTTTATAAAGTGAAAACAGATTAAGGAGATGTAGACAAAACTACAAGAATTAAAATCATGTAGCATACCTGAATAACTCAAGCAGTCAAGCTGACTATTTTTCACCGCCTCGTTGCAAAGACGATGCCAATAAATCATCATAGAGTTCAGGAATTAATTTATGTGCTTTTGCATGCCAAAACCACCATCTGATTATAAGGCTTGCCGGAACTCCGGATTAACTTGGACCACCTGGGGTTTTTAAACC
>NW_023605922.1:0-80001 GCF_013339745.2 Dermacentor silvarum
CCACCCTGTCAATGTGCGCCCCTTGTTTTTCGGTGGGCCCCCTTGTCACTCATATGGCCACGTTCACTCGAACGTCGGGTCGCTCGTCTCTCATCCGAGCGCGAATTGGTCACCCTAAGGAATCTGAGAGAGAAATAGAGACAAGAATACGGACGCTACCCTACACTTGGGGGGTGGGGAGGATAATGAGGAAGCATAAATACACAGAAAAGATGAAAAATTGGTCGCCTCTAAGAGTTGCACGCGATAGCGTTATCGGGCCCCGTTCGCATCGCAGTTTTCTTTATTAGTAGGCTTCACTGCAACACACAATGTGGGAAAGCTGGCATACAAAGACGAAGCTTACACCGATCCCCTTAAATGTCGGCTTCACTTTTAAGCACAGATTCATTGCTGGGAAAACATTTTTCCAGGGGCAATATGAGCCGTCTTATATCAAAGTGTGAAGGCCCTAGGACCCTTTTTTCATTAGTTTATTAATTGTTTGCCGTTGCCCCGAGGCGCGCGCGTGTCTAAAAAGAAAAGAATAAAGATGTAATTTCGAGCACACTCGCAGAGGAATGTTAGCTAGCTATCACACAAGCGTTCGTATGGTCCAGTCGCCTTGAAGTGCAGTAGAGCTTTCGTGGCCTTCTGCAAGGAAGTTGAGGTCTTCAAAAGTTTGCATATTGAGAGTTACGTTCGCCAGAGTTTTCCAACGTCGCGAAGGCGGAAGTGGGGCGTAAGTGGGCGCAGGTACGTGGCCACTGGTACCGTTTTGCTATGGACCGAGGGGCGCCGCTAACGTAAGCGATTCGGTGTAGTGTACCGCTGCTGTGCTGTCGCCTACCCGCTCCTGCTTCCCCGCATAGGTCGACATGCGCCAGTCACTCAAAGTTCTGGAAGAACGTCAATTTTTGTGGTCGACTGTCTTGCGAAGTTACAAATGTATACGCCATAACCTGACCTACTACGGGCCTGACTCAAACACGAGCCCGAGCCGAGCCCGAAGCTCCTAGGTCCGAAACTAACCCGGGGACCGCGTGGAAACTTGCTTACTCGGCCCGCTCGAGTATGGCTTGTACGCCGGGCCCACGCTTTCGGGTAAAAGCTCTAGCCCGTGCAGTGCTCTAAGCCAAGCGGCTAAGCGAACCTAGTAAACCAAACACCGCTTAGTCTCTTTTGTACTTCCTTTGCATCCTTTTGACTCAAGGTCGGTAGCGCCCTCAAGGCGCCCGACTTCTAAAACTCTTATTTTCCCATCGAACGCAGCGAACTGTTCCAGAAGTTTCATACCTCACGCGTGGCTGGCCACACTCTCAATGGTGGGAAAAAAGCGTCGGTCGAGACTTGGCGCCACCCTGGCGCATAAGGAAATTCAATAACCGAGACATGTGTTTGCGTTTGTTTTCTTGCTCACGTTCGGTAGCGCGCGCGTCCTCCAGTCAAGCTGTATCTATAGGATGGTTTCTCCTTGAGTCTTGCCTCTTGTTTCTCTCGCGGGAGAGATTAATCGTGACGTTGGTACCATCGGACTATGTATCACACCTCCTCTTCCCTTCGTAGACACCAAGGTAGCGCTCCGCCCCCAAGAAGATTCACGACCGCAGCACTTTAGCACCTAAGTTAAGGCACTGAAATTACTGTCTTCGTTATACCAGCGAGAAACTTGGTATGTTGCAAAAAATTTCGAGAGCCTGTGTTTGGAACGTTAAGTTGCACACTTTTAGCTAGGCAGTTAAAAGACCATGTTTTTCCTTCCTTACTTCAAGAAGTAAGAGCACATTTAAGGAAGGGAACCACATGTGCTCTTGAAGGGGGATGGGGGGGGGGGGGGGGCAGGTGTCAAGCGCCTTCTATAGTATGTCGTCCGAATACTCATGACAGCGCATTTTAGGAAAAGAGAGATGTGAATCAGATAAATATATATTCTTCCTGCTAGCATACCATATTCATTGCCTATAAGTCGTTCACTGACTGGTTGACTGAAATACTCTTTTTCGAAAGCTGTTCTTTTTAATTTCCCGTCTTCATTTCTTCGCACGAGAAATCGATACGTCAAAGTATCTTTGAAAAAATACTTGCGTGTGTACTGTTTTCTTTTTTTGTTCATGGGGTGAGAGACGCGCAGTATATAGAGTATATACATGTATATAGAGAGCTGCGTCCTGACGGTATCGCAGCTGCCGTAACGTTATGCACCTATAGTACCAGTTCATATAAAATACGCCGACTATTTTGAAATCGTTAGCTCTAGGCGCCGCCCTCCAATGTTTATTTGTACTCCTGCTGTTCGTACTGACTGTTTTAAGTATAGCTTCTTTTCAAGAGCTTTCTGCGAATGGAATTCTCTGTCCGAAGCAGCAGTCTCATCCTCATCAACTGATTCATTCATAAAACACACAGCTGACATCCTGATTTGACACAGCCGACATCCTGATTTGTAACTGCTAATAGAAATTGTTTTTTGCTTATATGTGACTTGATGCATTTATTTGCTAATAATGTGCTTATATGTTATTTGGTGCTATGAAATTGTCTCTTCACATGTGAGATGTGAATGCAAAAAAGTATGTGTTATGATTGTTTTCCAGAATGCTAACTGTTATACATTTCTATTCCACTGCTGTAATAGACCTTTGTAAGGGCTTCCAGTGTCTGTAAACAACAACAACAACAACAACAACAACAACAACAACAACAACAACAACAACAACAACAACAACAACAACAACAACAACAACAACAACAACAACAACAACAACAACAACAACAACAACAACAACAACAACAACAACAACAACAACAACAACAACAACAACAACAACAATAATAATAATAATAAAGACGAGAAGGAGCACGTTACCCCGATCTGCCTTGTCAGTTCTACGAATGAAAAGTTTCGGAACGCGCACTTTGATGCTTATTACTGCGGAGCCTGTAGTTGAGGCACTATTTATATATGGTTTCATCGGGCTTTTGGCACTGTGGCAGGCACCGGTGACACACGAAGTAGAAAACAAGGAACACACGAAAAGTGAACGATGAAGCTACACCAATTATAGGCCATTTCCAAGCTTTGCTTACTTTTATCAATTACATGACTCTGATTTACGATTATGAATGCCTTCCTCTCGCAATTGTAAACATTGTAGATCACTGGTTTCGTAAGCGCAACGGGCAGACGTGGCTACCCGCATGCTTACCCGGGGCTTTAAGCGGTTGGCAGTGGTAGAAAAAGAAACGCCGCTGAAGCCAACGTTTCTGGAAAGAAACTTGTACTCGTCAGGGAAGCAAGAAAGCAAGTCCCCTTGTTGAAACGTTGACTTCAGCAACATTCAACCGCTGTTAACCACTCACTTCTATCTTCCTGTGAACCTCTCTCTCTTGTTTTGGATCCTTGAGTGATGTGTTTTTCGGGTCCTAATTGGATATGACAATTTAGGTTCAAGCTCGAGAGACGTGGCGGGTAATCAGTCAGGTGGTGCGGAGGAGGGTGGTGCTGCAGCAAGAAATCCGGAGACCACTCAGCACATCCTAATGGAATGCGAAGGGATTCACCCAGCGAGACCAGTACGCAACGTAGAACTTCCAGAAGCGCTTGCATTTAGAGCAGACGGAAGTATCAACCGGTCAGCAGTCGAGATAGGCAAGAGGCGTTTAGAGTATTGGTTAAAAAAAAAAGCAGAGATAAAGACTGTTACGACCGGATCTATTACATGCATGGGCAGCGGTACAAGGTAGATAAAGAAGAATAGAGAGATGTATACAAGAATGCTAGAAGGAAAAGCATTGATAGCATACCTGAGTAACTCAAGCAGGCTATAGGGGACGATTTGTCCCCGCCCCATTTCAAAGGGGATGTCAATTAATCATCATCAATATCATCACCTGGGCGAATCTGTGAAACCACTGGTACGCGCAATGCGGCAGCTGAATAATATGCAGTCAGAAAAGAATCGGAGTTAGGTTTTTTGTTTCTCCGAAAAGTTACGCTCGTAGAGCTATCGCGCGCGTTACCACGTACGACTATATATGTGTGCGTTGCAGCAACCGTGTCCACCGAGTTCCCAAAGGGTTCCGTAAGGCAGCCATCCCATTTCAGACGCATCGCACCTCGTATACATCGGAGGTCAACTCGCATACATCCGCAGATATTCTCGCTCCCTTCCAGAAGCTTGATAGAAAGTTGGCCCGACATAATCGAGGAAAGGGGAAAATAAAAATAAACGAAAAGTAAGTCGAACAATTAATCAAACTCGGCGAGTCCGGCGAGATCAGAAACCGGTCTCACTCGATGTAACGCGTGCGTTTCTAGCGCTTCCAAGTCACGAGCCTCGCATGCAGCGTCTGCAGCGGCTCACGCCTGCAGGTCTAGCAGTAGAGCGTCCGACGTTAACGCACAGGATCGATTGAAGGCTGCGCACGTCCCGCTTTTATTGCGATAGCAATTATATGGACACTCAAAAGCAGATTTCTGCCGTCGGCGTCGCCGTCGCCGTCGCCGTAGCCGTCGCCGTCGCCGTCGCCGTCGCCGTGAGGTTCCGTATGACGTCATTTGGAGAAGAAATCGTCGCGGCGCGCCGAACGCTGTATGTGCGAGTGAAAGGGCGCGAGGGGCGCGTCTTTCACGGGGAGTGAACGCACGGCGGAGAACAAACGCGCGTTCTGCGCCGTGCTCGCTTAAGGGCTGCAGAAGTAGGCGTCTCTGTTCTCCTTCACAATCACCATGTATGTAGAGCAAACGCGCCTTCTTCCGACGAGCGAGAGGCCGTGGGGGAGGGGGAGGGAAGGGAGGCGACGTTTAGCTGCGGCACGCAGTGCCTATTTATATCAGAGGCTCCGGCAACAACGCCGCACGCATTTTGAGCGAACGCGGGCAAAACGCCGATGGCGTCGACAACAGTTCTGCGTGTTGTCGATGCTGCTGCATGTCCAAGTTTATACAGCTGATAAAGCTAATATCATTACTCCGTATAGCTCTCTACAAGTTTGCTATCGCAATTGATGCTTCGCCTTTCAGGTGAAACTGCGACAACCTTTTATACCGACTCGGCTGGAATGCTCTGCAATTAGCGCTGGCCACAGCATAAGCATATCCGTATAGGAATTGAGGAAACTGAATTCTGCAGTAAAGAGGGCGACATCGTGTCCTGCTATGTGTCTAACAGCGCAGATGTGTAGCTTAAGAGTTTACTTCGACTGTTTGCAGAGCGCCGAGAAAGCTTGACGAGTTGAAAACTTACCCGGAACTTCGCCGTCGTTCCGCACTGTGGCAGCAGTGTATAATTGTGATCCCATCAAAACTCTGCACGTTAAAGAACCCCAGGTGGTCAGAATTAATCCGGAGCCCTCCACTACGCCGTGCCTCATAACCAGAACTGGCTTTGGCAAGTAAAACCACAGAAAGAAGAAGAAAAAAGCTCTGGCATCCAAGTTTGCCAAGAAAAATAAAGTATTTTGTCCCGTGATCAAATATATCGGTAAATGCTTTCGCTACGTTCAAATATAAGAAACGCGCACCATCTCGTGCACTTATCGTTCTGGCACGTTTAAATCCGAAATTGATATTCAAGCAGCGTTTTAATTGAGTGGCAAAATTCGTGGCGTCTGCAGGGTTCTACTCATTTACGAGCTATTGAAATTCGTATTTGTACCCGTTACAGTTACCGTTACATTCTAGTGCTGTTTTGTTTAGCGTAAAATCTCGAGACGGGAACAGAAGGAAACGTACATGCTATACCTCGTATGCAGATGTAGCTCGTATCGATTTAGCTTTGAAATATAATTTTACGTTGTTTCTATCACAGGAGGGGGAATAAGAGAGGGAAGGACAGGGAAGTTGGACAATGTAAAATCGGCTGTATACCACAGTTGCGGAAGGGGACCCTATACTCTCCAATCCGTTAAGAGTGGTTAACCCCGTAATTTCATCTCTTTTTAGCTTCTCAGAATGGTGCGAGTTGAGCATACCTACCTCTGGAGTATCTCAACCTATCCATTCGACTCCTCCAATTCCAATATATAAAACGCTTTCTCACATGATTGTTTATTACTTGCGCTAGGATTCGTAATAATTAAAAACATATCTTGAAATATTACGAACGTTATGAATATTGACTATTTTTCGTGTATGTAATAGCATGCTATCACTTTTATCACTAACTTGAAAGCAAAGCAGATCAATATGTTTTTAGGAGGATCTTTTTTGTCTGATATTTACTGGCACTTTAGGCAGTTATAGGGATTGCGCACTTAAAGTTAAGAGACGCAAACCAACGGGCGTATGCAAAAGAACGGAAGCAGGGTGTGGGGCTTTGGCTTACGCTAGGGTACCCTTTTCTGAAACTCCCTATTCGCTTTGCCCCGACTGGTACCATTATTCCATTCACATTCCATTCCTAGTGCTAAAAATGTGGAATGATTCCAGACCCATAAATCTCAAGAATTTTCACTCCGCAACTCTGCTGTCTACCCTGTCCCGGGGTAAATGGTATGGACCGCTTAATATGGTTGATAGAGAGGCGATACAAAATAAAATAACAACTAAGGAAATAAAAAGCCGGCAGATCCCACGCCCTGTGGGAATCGATGTTATGCGAAGCAGTGTGCGGGGAGCCGCCAAGTTAATGAAACGGCCATGAGAGCACTAAGGCGGAGGCGGCTGTTTCGTGACCTACATGACACGCACGTCATGACATTCATGTCGTGAGTCCTCAGGAGTCCCTTTAGCTATGCCTAAGAGACCTTAAGGCGGACGTCTTAGTCATGCTCATGACTATGACTTCGACCATCAACCTTTAGCCTTTTCCTTCACTCAATGCCTGCGTCCAAATCCATTCCAGTGGTTTTTGAGGGTTAATCTCTTTTCGCTGACTCATTGTCCTTTTTGCTGCATTATGCTCATGACTATGACTTCTGCCATCATCCTTTAGTGTTTCCTTCACTTAGTATCCACGTCCGAACCCATTTCAGTGGTCTTCAGTGTTAATCTTTTTTGCTAAGTCATTGTCATTTCCGCTGAGTCATGCTCATGACTATGACTTCTTCTAGCATCATCCTTTAGTGTTTCCTTCACTTAGCACCCACGTCCGAACCCATTTCAGTAGTTCTTGAGCGTTAATATTTTTTCGTGAGTCATAGTCATTTTTGCTGAGTCATGCTCATATGACTTCTACCATCATCCTTTAGTGTTACCTTCGCTTAGTACCCACGTCCGAGCCCATTTCAGTGGTTTTAGAGTGTTAATCTTTTTTCGCTGGGTCATTGTCATGACCTACATGACACGCATGTCATGAAATTTATGTCATGACCTATAATTTATGTTCGTCATACACTCTTGTCATACTATGCCAATTTTGGTCCCTGCCAATTAAACAACCATGAGAGCACCAAGACATAGGCGGGTGTTTCATGACCTACATGACACGCATGTCATGACCTATTATTCATGTTCGTCATACACTCTTGTCATGCTATGCCAATTTTGGTAAATACCAAGTTAACGATACGACCATGAGAGCACCAAGACGTAGGCGGCTAGGTAGATAGATAAAAGATATATATATATATATATATATAGATAGATAGATAGATAGATAGATAGATACTGTAAAAGTGGCAAATGTTCGCCAAAAAATGCTTCGCATTTAATAATAAGGACAGAAAACTGCACACAAACGTGACGCAGCGCTAAAGTCTATCACTCAGTTCGCACGTCCTTAAGAAGAAGTAGAACAACGCGTTCAAAGCCTTCTGTGTAGGAGCCAGTCTGGATCAGTGTCCGAGGATCCTTTTTTTTAGGCGCATTGAAGTGAGGGCGCCCACAAAGACGCTGTCTGATTGTCTCCACGCAGCCACAGGTGTCGCACGTAGGGCTGTCGGTCATTGTGACGCAGAATGAATAGGCGTTAGTGAATGCTATTTTGAGCCACAGGCGGCACAGAAGTGTCGCTTCAGCTCGTGGTATCCAATGTGGAGGACGACGTTGCAGACGCAGCTATGCGTACAAATTACCACATGGTTCGAGGCCTATCCCCCACAGTGGGTTTGTGACATCAAATAAGGAATCATCATCATTATCTTAATCGAATTCTTTGGAATCCCATCGTGAGCTAGCGAGCGTAGCCTTGCAGATGCATCGGTTGTCGATAGTGGTATTTGCTTTACACTGGTTACCATCGTGGGCAGATTGGGTGGCCTCGTCAGTACATCGTTACCAAGGATGCCGCAACGGTCCGATATCCACTGATAGGCGATGCTGCGTCCTTGGTAGATTGCGTGATGATGAAGTAGTCTGATGTCATGGCTATAGTTGTTCGTTAGGTCGGTGCTGAAACGGCGACATAACACACTGGAGATCTAAGGCAACGCTCCAGCATGTCTTCATCAGAACATACTGAATGAGCCAGAGCTAACAAGAGCACGACCATGCGTTAGGGGTCTCGGAAATGTGAAAACCGCAGCCTTCGCGAAATGTGTAAGCAGAAAAAAAGTTGTCGCAGTTTCACCTGAAAGGCGAAGCATCAATTGCGATAGCAAATTTGAAGAGAGCTATACGGAGTAATGATAGCAGCTTTATCAGCTGTATAAACTTGGACATGCAGCAGCACCGGCAACACGCAGAACTGTTGTCGACGCCGTCGGCGTTTTGCCCGCGTTCGCTCAAAATGCTTGCAGCGTTGGTGACTGTTGCCGGAGCCTCTCATATAAATAGGCACTTGGTGCCGCAGCTAAACGTCGCCCCCCTTCCCTCCCCCTCCCCCACGTCCTTTCGCGCGTCGGAAGAAGGCACGTTTGCTCTACATATATGGTGATTGTAGAGGAGGAAAGAGACGCCTACTTCTGCAGCCCTTAAGGGAGCACAGCGCAGAACGCGCGTTTGTTCTCCGCCGTGCGTTCACTCCCCGTGAAAGCGCGCGTCCCTCGCGCCCTTTCACTCGCACATACAGCGTTCGGCGCGCGGCGACGATTTCATCTCCATTGACGTCATACGGAACCTCACGGCGACGGCGACGGCGACGCCGACGGCAGAAATCTGCTTTTGAGTGTCCATATAATTGCTATCGCAATAAAAAAAAGAACATCGGGTAGGCTGTACCAGGGACGCAGCTGCAGTGGTGTAAATGACTTATGCGTGCTGCAGAAGGTGTATGGACGGTAGCGTACAGAAATCAACTAACCAAACACACAAACCCGCCGTGGTGGCTTAGTGACTATGGGGTCGCGCATCTAAGCACGAGGTCGCAGCATCAAATCCCTGCCGTGGCAGCCGCATTTTTCGACGGGGACAAAAAAAAGTCACAGTTTCGCCCTAAGGGCGAAGCAATGAATGCGATAGCAACACAGCAATGTGACACGAAATGCAGAAAACGCCCGTTTTACGTGTACCGTGCATTCTGTGCACGTTAGAAACCTCAGGCGGTCGAAATTAATCCCGATTCCCTCACTACGGCGTGTCATCGTAATCAAATCGTTGTTTTGGCACGTAAAACCCCAGAATTAAATCAGTTGGTGCCCAAGTTGCCATTTATACACGCATTAAAAAAAAGTTGTCGCAGTTTCACCTGAAAGGCGAAGCATCAATTGCGATAGCAAATTTGTAGAGAGCTATACGGAGTAATGAAAAGTTGTCGCAGTTTCACCCGAAAGGCGAAGCATCAATTGCGATAGCAACTTAGTAGATAGCTATACGGAGTAAGAATAGTAGTTTTATCCGCTGTACAAACTTGGACATGCAGCAGCACCGTTAACACACAGCACTGTTGTCGACACCGTCGGCGTTTTGCCCGCGTTCGCACAAAATGCGTGCGGCGTTGGTGACTGTTGCCGGAGCCTCTGATATAAATAGGCACTTGGTGCCGCAGCTAAACTTCGCCTCCCTTCCCTGCCCCCCCCTCCCACGGCCTTTCGTGCGTCAGAAGAAGGTGCGTTTGCTCTACATACGTATATGGTGATTGTAAAGGAGGAAAGAGACGCCTACTTCTGCAGCCCTTAAGGGAGCACGGCACAGAACGCGCGTTTGTTCTCCGCCGTGAAAGCGCGCGTTCCTCGCGCCCTTTCACTCGCACATACAGCGTTCGGCGGCGCGCGGCGACGGTTTCATCTCCATTGACGTCATACGGAACCTCACGGCGACGGCGACGGCGACGCCGACGGCAGAAATCTGCTTTGGAGTGTCCATATAATTGCTATCGCAATAATAGTAGCTTTATCAGCTGTGTAAACTTGGACATGCAGCAGCACCGGCAGCACGCAGAACTGTTGTCGACGCCGTCGGAGTTTTGCCCGCGTTCGCACAAAATGCGTGTGGCGTTGGTGACTGTTGCCGGAGCCTCCGCTATAAATAGGCACTTGGTGCAGCAGCTAAACGTCGCCTCCTTTCCCTCCCCCCCCCACGGCCTTTCGCGCGTCGGAAGAAGGCGCGTTTGCTCTACATATATGGTGATTGTAAAGGAGGAAAGGGACGCTATACTTCTGCAGCCTTTAAGGGAGCACGGCGCAGAACGCGCGTTTGTTCTCCGCCGTGGGTTCACTCCCCGTGAAAGCGCGCGTCCCTCGTGCCCTTTCACTCGCCCATACAGCGTTCGGCGGCGCGCGGCGACGATTGCATCTCCATTGACGTCATATGGAACCTCACGGCGACGGCGACGACGACGACGGCGACGCCGACGGCAGAAATCTGCTTTGGAGTGTCCATATAATTGCTATCGCAATAAAACAACTTACATGTCTAATTTATGTTAGATCTAGCGGGGGTCCTACGGTCTGTAGTGACCGTATTACGGTCACTACAGACCGTATATATATGGTAGGTCACTGCAGTGACCTACCATATTCTGCTTGACTGCTGGGTATAAAGTTTCTGGTAGATACATTGTCGTACCCAGAGAAGGGAAGGGCAGTCGAAGACGGCAGAAAACTAGGTGGGGTGATGAAGTTAGGAAATTTGCAGGTGCAAGTTGTAATCAGCTAGCGCAAGACAGGGGTAATTGGTGATCACAGGCAGAGGCCTTCGTCTTGCAGTGGGCATAAATAGGCTGATGATGATGATGATGACATTGTCGTTAACGTGCACTCCTTTTATGACTTTCCCTCGACGAGAACACTCACGCCACGCAAATTGTATCAAACTATTGTAAGTTGGACAAAGCGTTAGAAGCCTTCCACGGCTCAAGCACCCTGGTTTTTTACTATTACAATTTTACTGCTTTGTCCGCCTATTGTATCATGTGTCACTTCGATTTAGGTAACATATTCCCTGAAAACAAAATCCTGCTTGGCAAGGCGGTTCAGTTGACGCGAAAAAAGAGTTAGGTTAATTCGCCTGAGTTTACGAGGGCGCAATCCTAATGAGGAAATTTGAAAAAGCTAAAGTTGTTCATATAGCTTATGATAACGATCTAGCCAAAGTAGTATAAGCATTTCCTTCTTGGGAACTTTCTCGTGGCCGCATAATCACCATGTCGTACACAAAATCTCGAGTTGAACACGTGCGCAATTATTCGAGGCCTTTAATATTTTAATATTTTAATAATAACAGATGGCGTCGCCTCAAAGTCCGCTCGTGTCGTGAGTTTGATTCCGCGTTTTTGTCATTGTATAGCGGCATACACCCGTCTGACACATATCTAATTACCAAAGTTTAAGTCAAAGAGGTTCAGTGAAGAGCGGTACACAACTGCTGGTACATACACAGTGTCCTAAGATGGTATCAAAGAGGCTCATTAAGGAGTAGCACAGACCGAGTGGCACATACTCAATGCTCCGAGTCGGCGTCAAAGAGGTTCATTGAAGAGAGGTACATACCCAGTAGGATAAGGGGTAGGAGTAGGAGCAGGGGTAGGATTTCTAGTCCATAAAGGCATAGTGGGCAACATTGATGAATTCTACAGCATTAACAAAAGAGTAGCAGTCGTCGTAATAAAGCTGAGTAGCAGGTACAGAATGAAGGTAGTACAAGCCTATACGCCCCAACCTCCAGTCACGATGATGAAGAAATACAACAGTTTTATGAAGATGTTGAATTAGCGATGAGGAAGGTACAAACTCAGTCCACTGTAGTCATGGGCGAATTCAATGTAAACGTGGGGGAAAAGCTGGCTGGTGAGCAAGCAATTGGCAACTACGGCATCGATTCTAGGAACACTGCAGGAGAGATGTTGTAGAATTCGCGGAAAGGAATAGGCTCCGAATAATGAATACCTTCTTCAGGAAGAGCAGCAACAGGAAGTGGACCTGGAAAAGCCCTAATGGAGAAACAAGGAATGAAATAGATTTCATACTCTCTGCCGATCCCAGCATAGTGCAGGATGTAGTGCTAGGTAGGGTAAATGGCAGAGACCATAGGTTAGTGAGGTCTAGGATTTTTCTCAATTTAAGAGAGAAAGAATAAAATTAGTCAAGAAACAGGCCAACCTAGACGCAAGAAGGGTAAAAGCAGACCAATTCAGGCTTGTGCTTGCAAACAAATCTGCAGCTTTAGAACAGAAAGATGAAGAAAACATAGAGGTAATGAATGAAATCATAACTAGGATGATCTCAGAAGCAGCAATTAGGCTGATCTCAGAAGCGCATATAGTTCCATCATATTAGCAAAGATATTTCAGCAATCTCTTGACACATGTACTTTACCTTCACAATGGAAGATTGGGAAGGTGGTTCCTCTTCACAAGTCAGGCAGCAAAGCCATGGTTATTAATTATCGCCCCATCTCTCTAACAAGTACATGCTGTAAGTTACTGGAACATATAATCTTTAAAGCGCTCAGAGAATTCCTTGAATCTAACTTGTTCTTCACATCTGCACAACATGGATTCCGTAAGTCATACTCATGTGAAACTCAACTCGTATCTTTCACACATAAACGTCATCGCATTCTCGACTGATCATCACTCGTCGATTGCATATTTTTAGATTTTGCCAAAGCTTTCGACAAGATTTGCCATAAACTACTACTTCATAAGCTGAGTCATCCTAACATTGAGTCTAACGTTTTAAAATGGATTGAATGCTTTCTTACTAATCGATCGCAATTTGTCTCAGTTAACGGTCACAACTCTTCACTTACTGAGGTGCACTCTGGTGTACCGCAGGGATCTGTACTTGGTCTATTACTCTTTTTAATTTACATTAATGACCTCCCCTCTCAAATATCTTCTAACATTCACTTCTTTGCCGATGACTGTGTTATTTTCCGCGAAATTCAAGGTTCTGACGACCTTAACTCTCTTCAGACTGATCTTACTGCGATTGCTAACTGGTGTGAACTTTGGTTAATGAAACTTAACAATAGTAAGTGTAAAACTAGGCATGTAGTCAGGATTATTAATACGCCGCGTGTATACTATTTGAATACCGTTTCTTTAGAATCAGTAAGTTCATATAAGTACCTGGGCTTATTTATTTCATCCAACCTCACTTGGACAAACCATATAGAATACGTAATTAAAAACGCAAACCGCATGCTTGGTTATCTACGCCGTAACTTTTCCAGCGCTCCATCTTCTTTGAAGTTATTGCTGTACAACAAGACTCTAATTCGTCCATAATTGGAGTATGCGTCATCTGTATGGGATCCATGTCACGAAAAACTAATTAGCGTCATTGAACTTGTACAGAATAACTCTGTTCGTTTTATTAATTCTAACTATAGCCAAACCGTAAGCATTACAGCCATGAAGTCCGACCTTCAGCTTCCATCATTATCGTCACGCCGCAAAATATCACGTTTAGTCCTGTTTCACAAGCTGTATCATCATTCTACGCTGAGCAACGAATTCGTTCTTCGACCTCATTACTTATCACATCGCATGGATCACCATCATAAAGTTGGCATCGATAGGTCTAACACTTACACTTTCTTGCAGTCTTTCATGCCTCGAACATCCACTGAATGGAACCACCTTCCCGCCAATATTGTGTCCATCAACGGTAACTCACTTTTTCGTAGCGCTTTAGCTAATATTATGTAACGACAGGATTACTGCGTTGGTGTGTGAATTCTTACTGCATTGTTTTTTCGTGTCTGTGCTATTTTCACCCGTGTAAACAATTCAGTTATGTTTATTTTGTCTCGTTTGTCAATCCACTCCCATCTTCAATGCCTTGACTGGCCCTGAGGGTATTGTAAATAAATAAATAAATAAATAATAAATAATAAATAAATAAATAAATAAATAATAAATAAATAATAAATAAATAAATAAATAAATAATAAATAAATAAAGTAGGAGGTAAGGCACCAAGGCAACCAGTAGGTAAGCTCTCCCAAGTTACAAAGGACCTAATAAAGAAACGGCAAAACATGAAAGTGTCAAACTTGAGAGATCAGACAGAATTCGCTGAACTGTCAAAACTGATCAACAAGAAGAAAGTAAGGGATATTCGAAATTATAACCTGAAAAAGATTGAGTAGTAAAATATGAACGCAGCACCAAATCAGTGAGAACAAAACTTGGTTCTCAACTATTTGTTCAACTTGGAACAAACAGGACAAGGCAAGATGTATGCACTGAAAGATAAGCAGGGTAATATTTATTTATTTATTTATTTGTTTATTTATTTATTCATTTATTTGCAAATACCTCACAGGCTATCATCAGCAATTTCGATGACATAGTAAAAGCAGCGGAATAATTATATACTGACCTCTACAGTACCCAGAGCAGCCAAGCTACTTTCATTCGAAGTAGTGATGAACAGGATGCAGAGGCTCCTTCTATAATTAGTGATGAAGTTAGAAGATGGAGGAGATATCATGCTTGAAAAGCTTGCGGCCCTTTATACGCAGTGTCTCCCGACTTCAAGTGTACCAGAAAGCTGGAAGAACGCCAACATTATATTAATTCATAAGAAGGGAGACGTTAAAGAATTGAATAATTGTAGACTCATTAGCTTCCTTTCAGTATTGTATAACATATTCACCAAGATAATTTCTGTTAGAATCAGGGCAACACTTGAATTCAGTCAACCAAGAGAACCGGCTGGCTTCAGCAAGGGATATTCCACAATGGATCACATCCATGTCATCAATGAGGTAATCGAGAAATCTGCGGAGTACAATAAACGTCTCTATATAGCTTTCATAGATCATGAAAATGCATTTGATTCAGTAGAGATAACAGCAGTCATAGAGGCATTGCGTAATGAAGGACTACAGGAGGCATACGTGAATATCTTGGGGAAATATCTACAAAGATTCCACAGCTACATTGGTTCGGGCAAGGAGACACAATCTCCCCAATGCTATTTACTGCATGCTTGGAAGAAGTATTCAAACTCTTAGACTGGGAAGTCTTAGGAGTGAGGACCAACGGCGGATATCTGAGCAACTTTCTGTTTTTCAGCAACAATGACATACAACAACATACAATGACATACAACATACGGCAGGCATTGCCAAATCCTGACTGGGAGCTTACCACTGTCATTCGATCGGTGTTCCACACACACACACACACACACACACACACACACACACACACACACACACACACACACACACACACACACACACAACACACACACACACACACACACACACACACACACACACACACACACACACACACACACACACACACACACACACACACACACACACACGCGCGCGCGCGCGCGCGCGCACACACACACACACGCACGCACGCACGCACGCACGCACGCACAGATAGATACATGGATAGATAGACAGATAGAAAGTTAATCAAAATGCGGCTTGCAATCACGCGATCGACCAGATAAAGTAGCAACGGCGCGCGTCCATCGGCCCGGTGACGGCAGCACATACGTTTAGGCGGGATGACGCAACTTCAGTTAGAACGCAGGCACGAGCCTGGGCGGACAAGGAACGCGCGGGTAACACAAGCAACCAGAGAACGGCGTCTGCACGCGGCGTCGCGTCATCGTATCTGATCCGTCGAGGTACGGTCGTATGGTCATTTAGTCTCCCTACGTCGAGGCGATGCCCTACTCCGCGCTCTACCCTCACCACGGTCACCTATCGTTTCGGATTTCCAGCGAAGCGCCGGTTGCTATACCAACGAGAGACAAAACCAATAAAACCTTTTATGTCTTGAAGTTGCGTCGTCCCGCCGATAGCTATCCGCTGCCGTCAGCGGGCCGATGGACGTGCGCCGTTGCTACTTTATCTGGTCGATCGCGTGTCGCGAGCATATTTTATACCTAAAGAGGTATCTTACACCATGCTTCATATTCAATTTTATAGGCACCTTACGGCAAAAAGAAATTACGGCAGAAACTCCACTAGAATTGTCTAAGTATGTGTAAGCATTGTGCCACTTGCTCATCTACACGCATCCCGGGGTCATTAATCCATCTTATCGAACTTGATCCGACAATTATAGACCCTTATCATCCCTTATTGGTCGTTATCAATCTTATCAGACTGGATCCTGCCCTTATAACTCTTATCGGCTGTTATCAATTTTATCGGACTTGATCCGACCCTTATCAACTCTTATCGATCCTTATCACATTATCAGACTTGATCCGACCCTTATCAACCTTTATCTGTCTTTATCAACCTTAACAAGACCTTATCGTTCTTTAGGGTGTTATCCATCCACTTCGAACCATTATCAACCATGATCAGACCCATATAACCCCTCAAAACTCCTTATGAACTCATTGACTGCTTATCTGTGTGTAGCACGAAGCGCATGACCCATCAGAGGTCGGTGGCATTTCGGTCGGTGAAGGAACGCCGCAACAGAAGGCACATCCCGCGACCAACGAAACGCATCGGGCATGTGGCGAGCGTATTTTGCATTAAATTTTTCGCAAAATCGGAATTTCCCTAGCGTCTACAACGCTCCAAGTTAGGCCTACATGTGGTCCAAGAGAATGCACCATCACCAAATTAAAAAAAAACAGCTTTCATAGAAACTTTTCTTTGCGTTTTGTTTTGTACCGCCTGTACAAAATATTCGTATGGTTCAGCTATATTCACCTTCTGCAAGCGCGGGTGTTAAGCCCATAGGGCAAGAAACTCAGCTTCCGAGCGTGGGGTCGTAGGTTCGAAACTCACCACTGCCAACGGCTTTTCTTTCGAATTTATTCTATTCTTACATTTATTTCTTTATTGGCATTCGTCTTCCGTGAAAGACGGACGCGCGGACTGGTTTCCTCGTTGGGTCGGCATAGAAAATGCTTACGCATTAAAAAAAAGTTCGTGGGGCCGCAACATTCATATGGGCAAGGATTACCAGTGAAGCTTTTTAGGCTGCATACATTATGAAATCATACAATTTTTTTCATACAGCACCACACTACGCCGACACAAGTGCTGCCGCGGTCACCGCACCTGCCATGCATTTGTCGCAACCGCTGCTGTAGCCGCGCCGGCACCTCCGACGCGCGTGACGTTATAACCACAAAAGCGCACGCCATGTGCACATGCGCCGTCGCCACTCTCTTCCCCCTTTCCCCCTACACGTCTCAATTGCTGCAGCACTGTCGCCACACTCTTTCCCCCTCTCCCCTACCCGTCTCCATTGCTGCAGCGCCGTCGCCACACTCTTTCCCCCTCTCCCCTACACGTCTCTGTTGCTGCAGCACTGTCGCCACACTCTATTCGCTTTCCCCTACACATCTCAATTGCTGCAGCGCTGTCGCCACACTCTTTCCCCCTCTCCGCTACCCGTCTCCATTGCTGCAGCACTGTCGCCAGACTCTTTCTCCCTTTCCCCTACCCGTCTCCATTGCTGCAGTGCTGTCGCCACACTCTATTCCCTTTCCCCGACACGTCTCCATTGCTACAGCGCTGTCGCCACAGATAGCGCCAACCTTTCATTTTCTCTCAACGAACCACTTAGTAGTCGCCACACTCTTTCCCCCTCTCCGCTACCCGTCTGTATTGCTGCAGCACTGTCGCTACGCTATTTCCCCCTCTCACTTACCTGTGTCCATTGCTGCAGCACCGTCGCCACGCTATCTCACCCTCTCCCCTACACCTCTTCATTGCTGCAGCGCTATCACCGCACTCTTTCCCCCTTTCCCGTACCGGTCTCCATTGCTGCAGCGCTGTTGCCACAATCTTTCCCCATCTCCACCTACACGTCTCCGTTGCTGCAGCACTGTTGCCACACTCTTTCCCCTTCTCCGCTACCCGTCTCCATTGCTGCAGCACTGTCGCTAGACTCTTTCTTCCTTTCCCCTACCCGTCTCCATTGCTGCAGTGCTGTCGCCACACTCTATTCCCTTTCCCCTACACGTCTCCATTGCTACAGCGCTGTCGCCACAGATAGCGCCAACCTTTCATTTTCTCTCAACGAACCACTTAGTAGTCGCCACACTCTTTCCCCCTCTCCCCTACCCGTCTGTATTGCTGCAGCACCGTCGCCACGCTATCTCACCCTCTCCCCTACACCTCTTCATTGCTGCAGCGCTATCACCGCACTCTTTCCCCCTCTCCCCTACCCGTCTTCATTGCTACAGCGCTGTCGCCACAGATAGCGCCAACCTTTCCTTTTCTCATAACTAACCACTTAGTAGTCGCCACACCATTTCTCCTCTCCCCCACCCGTCTCAATTGTTACAGCTCCATCGCCACACTTTCTTCCCCGACACGTCTCCATTGCTACAGCGCTGTCGCCACACTCTTTCCCCTTCTCCGCTACCCGTCTCCATTGCTGCAGCACTGTCGCTAGACTCTTTCTCCCTTTCCCCTACCCGTCTCCATTGCTGCAGTGCTGTCGCCACACTCTATTCCCTTTCCCCTACACGTCTCCATTGCTACAGCGCTGTCGCCACAGATAGCGCCAACCTTTCATTTTCTCTCAACGAACCACTTAGTAGTCGCCACACTCTTTCCCCCTCTCCCCTACCCGTCTGTATTGCTGCAGCACCGTCGCCACGCTATCTCACCCTCTCCCCTACACCTCTTCATTGCTGCAGCGCTATCACCGCACTCTTTCCCCCTCTCCCCTACCCGTCTTCATTGCTACAGCGCTGTCGCCACAGATAGCGCCAACCTTTCCTTTTCTCATAACGAACCACTTAGTAGTCGCCACACCATTTCTCCTCTCCCCCACCCGTCTCAATTGTTACAGCTCCATCGCCACACTTTCTTCCCCGACACGTCTCCATTGCTACAGCGCTGTCGCCACAGATAGCGCCAACCTTTCATTTTCTCTCAACGAACCACTTAGTAGTCGCCACACTCTTTCCCCCTCTCCGCTACCCGTCTGTATTGCTGCAGCACTGTCGCTACGCTATTCCCACTCTCACTTACCTGTGTCCATTGCTGCAGCACCGTCGCCACGCTATCTCACCCTCTCCCCTACACCTCTTCATTGCTGCAGCGCTATCACCGCAACTCTTTCCCCCTCTCCCCTACCCGTCTTCATTGCTACAGCGCTGTCGCCACAGATAGCGCCAACCTTTCCTTTTCTCATAACGAACCACTTAGTAGTCGCCACACTCTTTCCCCCTCTCCGCAACCCGTATCCATTGCTGCAGCGCCATCACCACAACGTTCCCACTACACGTCTGCATTGCTGCAGCACTGTTGCCACACTCTTTCCTCCTCTCCCCTACATGTCTCCCTTGCTGCAGCACCGTCGCACCACTATCTCACAGTCTCCCCTACACGTCTGCATTGCTGCAGCACTGTCGCCACACTCTTTTTCCCCTCTCCCCTACCCGTCTCTACTGCTACAGCGCCATCGCCACACTCTCCCCCTACACGTCTCCATTGCTACAGCGCTGTCGTCACAGATAGCGCCAACCTTTCCCTTTTCTCGTAACGAACCACATAGTAGTCGCCACACTCTTTCCCCCTCTCCCCTACCCGTCTCCATTGCTACAGCACCCATCGCCACACTCTCTCCCCCTACACATCTCAATTGCTGCAGCGCTGTCCGCCACACTCTTTCTCCCTTTCCCCTACCCGTCTCCAGTGCTGCAGTGCTGTCGCCACACTCTATTCCCTTTCCCCTACACGTCTCCATTGCTACAGCGCTGTCGCCACAGATAGCGCCAACCTTTCATTTTCTCTCAACGAACCACATAGTAGTCGCCACACTCTTTCCCCCTCTCCCCTACCCGTCTCCATTGCTACAGCACCATCGCCACACTCTCTCCCCCTACACATCTCAATTGCTGCAGCGCTGTCGCCACACTCTTTCTCCCTTTCCCCTACCCGTCTCCATTGCTGCAGTGCTGTCGCCACACTCTATTCCCTTTCCCCTACACGTCTCCATTGCTACAGCGCTGTCGCCACAGATAGCGCCAACCTTCATTTTCTCTCAACGAACCACTTAGTAGTCGCCACACTCTTTTCCCTCTGCGCTACCCGTCTGTATTGCTGCAGCACTGTCGCTACGCTATTTCCCCCCTCACTTACTGTGTCCATTGCTGCAGCACCGCGCCAAGCTTATCTCACCCCTCTCCCCTACACCTCTTCATGCTGCAGCGCTATCCACCGTACTCTTTCCCCCTCTCCCCTACCCGTCTTCATTGCTACAGCGCTGTCGCACCAGATAGCGCCAACCTTCCTTTTTCTCATAACGAACCACTTAGTAGTCGCCACACAATTTCTCCTCTCCCCCACCCGTCTCAATTGTTACAGCGCCCATCGCCACACTTTCTTCCCCTACACGTCTCCATTGATACAGCGCTGTCGCCACAAGATAGCGCCAACCTTCATTTTCTCTCAACGAACCACTTAGTAGTCGCCACACACCATTTCTCCTCTCCCCCACCCGTCTTCATTGCTACAGCGCTGTCGCCACAGATAGCGCCAACCTTTCCTTTTCTCATAACGAACCACTTAGTAGTCGCCACACCATTTCTCCTCTCCCCCACCCGTCTGAATTGTTACAGCTCCATCGCCACACTTTCTTCCCCGACACGTCTCCATTGCTACAGCGCTGTCGCCACAGATAGCGCCAACCTTTCATTTTCTCTCAACGACACCACTTAGTAGTCGCCACACTCTTTCCCCCTCTCCGCTACCCGTCTGTATTGCTGCAGCACTTGTCGCTACGCGTATTTCACACTCTCACTTACCTGTGGTCCATTGCTGCAGCACCGTCGCCACGCTATCTCACCCTCTCCCCTACACCTCTTCATTGCTGCAGCGCTATCACCGCACTCTTTCCCCCTCTCCCCTACCCGTCTTCATTGCTACAGCGCTGTCGCCACAGATAGCGCCACCTTTTCCTTTTCTCTTAACGAAACCACTAGTAGTCGCCACACTCTTTCCCCCTCTCCGCAACCCGTATCCATTGCTGCAGCGCCATCGCCACAACGTTCCCACTACACGTATGCGTTGCTGCAGCACTGTTGCCACACTCTTTCCTCCTCTCCCCTACATGTCTCCTCTTGCCCCTGCCAGCACCCTCGCCACACTATCTACACAGTCTCCCCTACACGTCTCATTGCTGCAGCACTGTCGCCACTGTCGCCACTCTTTTCCCCCTCTCCCTACCCGTCTCTACTGCTACAGCGCCATCGCCACACTCTCCCCCTCTACACGTCTCCATTGCTACAGCGCTGTCGTCACAGAGCGCGCCAACCTTTCCTTTTTCATAACGAACCACTTAGTAGTCGCCACACTCTTTCCCTCTCCCGCAACCCGTATCCATTGCTGCAGCGCCATCGCCACAACGTTCCCACTACACGTCTGCGTTGCTGCAGCACTGTTGCCACACTCTTTCCTCCCTCTCCCTACATGCTCCCTTGCTGCAGCACCCTCGCCACACTATCTCACAGTCTCCCCTACACGTCTGCATTGCTGCAGCACTGTCGCCACACTCTTTTCCCCTCTCCCCTACCCGTCTCTACTGCTACAGCGCCATCGCCACACTCTCCCCCCTCCACACGTCTCCCCTACCTGTCTACAGCGCTGTCGTCGCACAGATAGCGCCAACCTTTCCTTTTCTCTAACGAACCACTTAGTAGTCGCCACACTCTTTCCCCCTAGCTCCGCAACCCGTCTCCATTGCTGCAGCACCGCCATCGCCACAATTCTTCCCACTACACGTCTCCATTGCTGCAGCACTGTCGCTACACTCTACCCTTTCCCGTCTGCACTGCTGCCACGCTCTTTCCCCTCTCCCCTACCTGTCTCCATTCCTGCAGCACTGCCGCCACACTTCGCCCCTCTCGCATACCCGTCTCTATTGCTGCAGCACCGTCGCCACTCTTTCCCCCTCTCCCCTGCCCGTCTACATTGCTGCAGCACTATCACCACACTTCCCCCTCTCCCCTTCCCGTCTCGAGTGCTGCAGCACTGTCGCCACACTTCCCCCCCTCAGCTACGCGTTCCCATTGTTGCAGAACTGCCGCCACTCTTTCCGCCTCTCCCCTTCCCGTCTCCATTGCTGCAGCACTGTCGCCACACTCATTCCCCTTCTCTCCTACCCGTCTCCATTGCTGAAGTACTGTCGTCACATACTTCCCCCTCTCCCCTACCCATCTACATTGCTGCAGCACTGTCGCTACACTCTACCCCTTCCTGTCTGCATTGCTGCAGCACCGTCGCCACGCTCTTTCCCCTCTCCCCTACCTGTCTCCATTGCTGCAGCACTGTCGCCACACTTCCCCCCTCTCCCCTACCCGTCTCCATTGCTGCAGCACAGTGCCACGCTCTTTCCCCTCTTCCTACCTGTCTCCATTGCTGCAGCACTGTCGCCATACTCTATCCACCTCTCCCCCTACCCATCTCCATTGCTGCAGCACTGTCGCCACACTTCGCCCCTCTCGCCTACACGTCTCTATTGCTGCAGCACCGTCGCCACTCTTTTCCCCTCTCCCCTTCCCGTCTCAATTGCTGCAGCACGGTTGCCACACCCCCTCTCGCATACCCGTTTCCATTGTTGCAGCACTGTCGCCACTCTTTTCCTCTTCCCGTCTCCATTGCTGCAGCACCGTTGCCACACTTCCCCCTCTCGCGCGCACGCCTACCCGTTTCCATTGTTGCAGCACCGTCGCCACACTTTCCCCTTCCCGCCTCCATTACTGTAGCACCGTCGCCACACTTCCTCTCCCCTACCCGTTTCCGTTGCTGCAGCACTGTCGCCACTCTTTTCCTCTTCCCGTCTCCATTGCTGCAGCACCGTTGCCACACTTCCCACTCTCGCGCGCACGCCTACCCGTTTCCATTGTTGCAGCACCGTCGCCACAATCCCCCTCTCGCATACCCATTTCCATTGTTGCAGCACCGTCGCCACTCTTTCCCCCTCTCCCCGTCTCCATTGCTGCAGCACCGTTGCCACACTTCCCCCTCTCGCGCGCACGCCTACCCGTTTCCATTGTTGCAGCACCGTCGCCACAATCCCCCTCTCGCATACCCATTTCCATTGTTGCAGCACCGTCGCCACTCTTTCCCCCTCTCCCCGTCTCCATTGCTGCAGCACCGTTGCCACACTTCCCCCTCTCGCGCGCACGCCTACCCGTTTCCATTGTTGCAGCACCGTTGCCACACTTCCCCCTCTCGCGTGCACGCCTACCCGTTTCCATTGTTGCAGCACTGTCGCCACACTTTCCCCTACCCGTTTCCATTGCTGCAGCACTGTCGCCACACTTCCCCCTCTCCCCTACCCGTTTCCATTGTTGCAGCACCGTCGCCACTCTTTCCCCTCTCCCCGTCTCCATTGCTGCAGCACCGTTGCCACACTTCCCCCTCTCCCCTACCCGTTTTCATTGTTGCAGCACCGTCGCCACTCTTTCCCCGTCTCCATTGCTGCAGCACCGTTGCCACACTTCCCCCTCTCGCGCGCACGCCTACCCGTTTCCATTGTTGCAGCACTGTCGCCACTCTTTTCCCCTTCCCGCCTCCATTTCTGTAGCACCGTCGCCACACTTCCCATCTCCCCTACCCGTTTCCGTTGCTGCAGCACTGTCGCCACTCTTTTCCTCTTCCCGTCTCCATTGCTGCGGCACTGTCGCCACACTCATTCCCCTTCTCTCCTACCCGTCTCCACTGCTGAAGCACTGTCACATACTTCCCCCTACCCGTCTCCATTGCTGCAGTACCGTCGCCACACTTCCCCTGCTCCCCTACCCATTTCCATTGCTGCGGCACTGTCGCTATACTCTTTACCCCTTTATGTCTGCATTGCTGCAGCACTGTCGCCACTCTCTATCTACCTCTCCCGCTACCCGTATCCATTGCTGCAGCACTGTCGCCACTCTTTCCCCTCTCCCCTTCCTGGATCACCAGGTCATCCGCGAATGCCAGGCCAGGGAGGCGGTGGTTCTCGTTGGCACTACTTGTACTAAATCTCAGACGGAACCCGAGGCCCGAGTTTAGCAATGTCCGCTCCATTCTTACGTGTACACAGTGGCGCGCCGACGGGGGGGGGGGGGATTCGGGGGTTGTAACCCCCCTCCCCCCCGAGGCCGACTTAAACCCCCCTTTTGTTTAACCCCTTTTCTTTCCTTACGCATTTGAGTACTGTAAATAAGATGTAAGACGCGCAATTGCCTGCACACTCGCAAAAAGCACATTTTTTTGACAATTTCCCGTGAAGAAATCGAAATTAGTGCTGTTTAGATGGTATTGGCAAACTGTAAACCCCCCCCCCCCCCCGGCAGAAATCCTGGGTGCGCTACTGCGTGTACAGAATGTAAAGCAAGGGCGAGAGGGGACAGCCTTGCCTCAGGCCCTTAGTGACAGCAATTTCGTTCGAGACAGCAGAGCCTAGTTGTACAGTCACTACATTATGTCTGTACAACCTTTGTATTGCATACAAGAGCTTTGGTGGCATGCCAAGATCGGACAGGCAAGTGAAGAGTGTGGAACGTACGTTGTCGTAAGCTTTCTCCACATCGAGAAAGTAGTACAGCAGCGCCCTCCTTTCCTTCCGTGCGATTTCCGCACACTGCGTAATGACAAACAAATTGTCTAGTCGTCTGGTCGGTCTAAAGCCGTTTTGCAGCTCCGTCAATAGCCCCTCCGCCTCAGCCCAGGCGCTGAGCCATTCCTTGATTACTCGAGCAAACAGGCGACGTAAAACGCACTGGTGACGGTAATGGGTCGGTAATCCTGGTTGATACTTGCATCTCCGCCCCGTTTGAGAATCAGAGTCACCTTGCCATTAATTATGCCAGTTTTCAGGCACAGGTTCACCATCAATTACAGCTGTGAGCAACTTGGCAAGTTGCTCCCTCGAGTTAGCGCCTATGCACTTGATCAGGCTCGCTGGCATGTCATCAGGACCCGGAGCTGTAAGAACACTTAGAGCCCGGTCCACCGTTAGTCTCGAGAGTGCCCAGCAAGGTCCATCCTGACACACAGTGCCCTCAGCTGAGGATGGGACAGGGGGGGCCGTTGTCTCATCGCTCCGGCGTCTATCATCATCCATGTTCGGGAGACCGAACACCCTGGAAAAGTGGCGTGTAAGGTATTCTTGGAGCTCGGTGACCGGTTGTCTCGTTGTTGCATCTATAAGTGGAGGTGGGGGGGAGCTCTGTCCAGCTAGGGACCGTACGTAAGTCCCGAACTTCCCTACCGCGGACTTCCCTTCCATTCTTATAGATTGGACAAGATGAAGGTTGTGGCCTGCAATCTGACCCTGCAATGACCCTGCCGAGCAGTATCGCCAGCAGTTTCCAACGGCGCGACCTTGATGCGGCCCAATCCACTTCGACCGCAGCGCCGCCCCAATATTTTTCCACGTCGAGCGCCTCACTGCAAAGCATGCGCCGCCCCAGCCGCTCGACCATATTCTAGTACACACTTTTTTTTATAGATGAAAGCGAACGCGGAGCTAGCGCAGCGGGGGGATGAAAGATGCGAGGAGGAAAGCGGACAGGAGGGCGCGCACCAGTGGAACCATGAAGCGGAAAGTGGAGTAGGGTATGGCGAATGCGTGAGAAGGAAAGCTTAGTGCGGCGACAATAGCTATGAGATGGCGCCAGAGTAGCGCGCGTCCTCTGTTCACCAAAGTGCTGCATGAGCGAAGGTCTGTCTGCGGCGACTGCTGTGAATCGTGCTCACGTACTGCCTCTCGCGATGTTCAGATTAGCGAGTCTGTAGCACCGCACTTCGCTCCGTTTGCAACGCGCAGCACGAGATACATTGTCCGCGCCAGCCAATATATCGCTAACTGAAAACATGTATAGATGCTGCGCTCAAATTTCGTTTTAGGGAGTATTGTAACCGCGGCGGCGCATTTCGATGGAGGCGAAATGCAAAAGGCCCGTGTGCTTAATTGCGTTGTAGTGCACGTTAAAGAACCCAGGTGGTCAAAATTAATCCGGAGACCTCCACTACGGCGTTCCTCATAATCAGAACTGGTTTTGGCACGTAAAGCCCCAGAAAGAAGAAGAAGAATCTTTTTCCCACCACGCTGCGCTTCGCGTTCGCTCTCATCTTCCGCTGTGCTCTTTTGTTCGGTTACGAGGTAGGATGCGGACGCTAGCCGCAGGAACGCTGCGCTATAAAACAGCTCGATCGCTTTGAAGGGACCACGCAGCTTCATCTCGATCCACACCGTTCAGTACACGGATTTCATTTCTTTGGTACCGGAATAGCGATGGGTAGACACGAGCATGAGTGAAACACGTGTACCTGCCCGTGCTACCCCTTGCCGTACACATGCCATGCGTCACAAGTAGCGCTTAGATTCAGCCTCGAAGTCCCCTCATGGGAGACCAGAGACCGGGTCGTTAAACTTTGCCGGATTTGCAATAAAGTTATTTCCATCAGTACGCATTAGTACCCAATTCTCAGAATTTCTCTTGCATTTTTTTTGTGTATAGTGTTCTTGTTTATCCAAATTAGCAAGCAAATTGAAGTCTTTCAGTTCAAGCGTAGGTCCTTTAAACTATAATTATAGGGGAATCATTAGTAACATCAAATCGCGATTTTGTTTTTCATATTAGAGCATGAGTGAAACGCGTGTACCTGCCCGTGCTATCCCGTGCTACGGCCACAGTACCCCTGCCGTCGGTGCACATGCGTCACAAATAGCGCTTAGATTCAGCCGAAGTGTTCTACTCTCCTGGCAACAGTGACTGTCACCGCCGTCGTCGCCATATTGCGACGAAGCTGGGACGTTCCATTCGGTGCTTAGCTCAAATTTCGTCCAAATTGGACGATTGGGGGATTCCGACGTCCCCCAGATCCTGGTGATTTCGCTTTCACTCGCCGCGCAGCCCCCATTCTAAATTAGTACTGGTCTCTTCAAAGAGGACAGTTTTATTTCCCGGTGTTTCAATATGCAGCTCTTCTGAATTGTTTCGGCCATGAAGACCCAGGTAGTTATCGCAACTCCTTTCGGAGTCGCCACCGCCTGTGCCAGCGCGTCTGCCAGTGTCGACGACGGTGTTTTCGTCGTCGCCGTCAATGCTAGAGTCTCCAGCGATGGACAAGAAAAATTCTGCCCGCTCGTCGTCGTCCGCTCCCAAGGGGAACACCACTGACGCCAAGAGCAAGCAAGGTGGGCTCGCTCGATACGTAATGGTCTCCGCGCAATAAACCTTATCATGCGGCCGCGCACTGCGCAGTTCATTTTAGTGCTATGTAGCCAGTTCGGTTTTGATCGACGCGTATGTGCAGGCGTAGCGGCGAGGAGCGACTGTCTGGTCTTCTTTGATGTTGACCTACCGCGAAGCAGTCCGTGGCGTGTTTAGCTTGCGTAACGCCACTCGTAGGCCTAACCCGCTCGCGTTTTCCCGGTGAATTTTTGTCAGTTTCGGTTCCAAGCGGCGTTAGCTTCGGCTGCCGAGGCCAGTGAACGCAGTTGGCGTGCACAACATTAACCATTGAAAGCGTCAATGAAGAACGGCTCAGCGTGAGTCGTGCTTTTTACGTTGTAGGCGGAACAGCAAATTCGAGTTTGGCAGCATGCCGCTTATCAGAACACTCGTTACTTCTCTGTCGTAGTACGCAATGTCTAGGCGACTTCGTCGAAGCGACGTGACACCCACCACCCCCTCGTGCCTTTTATTCACCTACGGTGCGAAAAGCACTCAGCTGCAGATGATTGCTCATTAGCAAGCAAGTTTGCTGTGTCATTACTGCGGTGGCCGCTAGGATGCTCACCGTGCGCAAAGCGAATGAACGGAGCAAATCCGTTCATTCGCATTACCGTTGTGTTTAAATAAGTATCCTAACACACACACTTCTGTTGCTCATCATGTATGCGTGTTGTGGTCGCAGCTTGCGCATATTGTGTAGGTTGACACAGACCGTTTATCCCGAGGCGCGCTACTGTGTCAGTCGGAGCTGGTGCTCTGCCAAAACGGGCGTTCATGCAAACTTCACCTGTTGCTACTGCCTCAGCTACGAACTACTAGCCACCCGGTTGCTTTGTTCACTTTCGGGGCACTTTCGATCGCAAATCGAGCCCGATCAAATATCTCGATTGCTATTGGCTCCCTTCCGCAGCGTGCGGAAAAGAGCCAATCGTGACCGAGAAATTCGATCCCTATCGAAAATTCCCCCTTTGTCCGGGGTGTGTAGGTAGTGAGCCATACTTCTGTGCAATAGCCGGGCAACGTTGCAGATCATCCTCTTTTAAAAGTTATTTTTCACTACTACCGCATACCCTCCGAGGTTGCGGGATCGAATCCTGGCCACGGCGGCCGCATTTCGATGGGGGCGAAATTGAAAGCGCCCGTGTACTTGAGATTTAGGTGCACATTAGTGAACCCCAGCTGGTCCAAGTTATTCCGGAGTGTCCCCCACTACGAGATGCGCCTCATAATCAGATTGTGGTTTTTGGCATGTAAAACCCCATAATTTAATTTTAACTACAGCCCTGCTCATGTTCACGAGTTAGTCTACATCACAGTAACAGAGAAAATAGCATGCAGTGAAAGGCACTGAACTCGATAAGCCACGGTGGCAAAGCTGAACGTCTGAGCCATGCACTTGGATGTTATCTTCAACACAGTTCGCAGGGCAGATAATGACCTTATTTACAGTTCATTTTATCTTTGTAGCTGTTGCACTTTTACGAGTTACCACACAGGATAAGTGTCCTGCGAATTTCGAAAAAACTGGTAGTCTGAGCCTGATAGTAGTCAATGCAGGTGTTGATAACAGCACAGGTGCTTTGCCTTTTGGACAAAAGGTGAATGCATTGCTGTCGCTTGTGGCAGGTGTAGCAGGTGCTGTGGTACAGGGCCAACCTACAGTTGTGTACAATTTTTTGAAGGACTGATGCAGTGAACGGGTCTTAATTTTCTTGTTTGCAAAGCCAGCTGTATGAAGGACACAAGTTCTCCCATTTGATAAGCCCAGGCTTCCTGTCGGCAAAAGGCTCGCAAAAACAGTAGAATTTTTGCTTCGTGTTTTGGAAGGTGGGCAGTGATAGCATCACACTGTTTCTATCGGTAATCTTTCACAATACATAGTATTATAAATCATTCCATGTTCACACAGTGACATGTTGGGCACAGTTGTTTTTCATTAGACTGGTTTTATTTGTAAAAAGGAGTTTATGTAGCCATCTGGAATTGTGTGTGATAGGGGGAACAAGTTTAATTGGCAGGAGCAAATATGGATGAATGACTGTTAAGTTATTAAATATATGCAACGGTGTGATGTTGGGGTTACTAGCAGTTGCTGTAGCTAACCGATGAAGCTATTTGCAGATAGTGGCCGACATCTGGCTCTAGTCATTTGCTGGGAACCCTTGGCACATATTTAATAGCTGCATAATGCCTGCACAAAGAAAATCAATGCGTTTACATATTGTGTGTTAGCTTCTTGTTGGTGGCAAAATTATCCTGCTTTTTGTTTTGTTCTCCTGATGTTGCAAACATGTTTTTCCCATGCCCTCTTTAGGTAAGGAAGGACTTATCGTAATTGTCAAATACCTTCCATTGCATTATTGCCTCTATATATGCATGCATTTCTTAAGAAAAAGCTCCAGCAGTTTCTTAACTGCTGAAGGAGCACAGACACATATACAAGAACTACCACAAGCTTCTTAAACGTAACACAGTCACTTTTGTAAGCATAAAGGTTGGGAGGCACTTTTGAGATATTTTAATTTGAAACTAAAGTTGTTTTGAAATGCCGGACCTTGCATCAGAGACATTGTGGTGATGTCATGACACAGTGCGAAATTTACTGATGTCACGCAGCAGTGAGGTCCTCTATGATGATATTGTTCATAAATAAAACAAGAGTGCTGCACTCACTTTTTTTACGGCGCTTGTGTCTGGCAGCTGCTGCAGCAATCACAGGAACGAAGTGAGCCATTGTATTGTTACATCCTGATGACTATTTATTTCAAAAAAATACTGCAGGCAGCAATGCTGCCCAAGCAGTAGAGGTTTACATCAAGTGCAATGACTAAGATTTCACAAAGGAATTTACATTTGTACAATCAACAGCAGACGCTGGCAGACAATTCCACTCTTCAATTGTGAGTGGAAAAAAAGACTTCCAAAACATATTCGTCCTCGCAAAGTACAGGCGGATAAGCATTCGAGTGATTAATTCTAGAAGACTTGTGTTGTGTGCGGGAAAGTTTCGCCCGGCAGACCAATTCTGTTCTGATAGATCAAATAAAGCATTTCTAGTCTCAGCAATCTTTTGGCGGACACGGAGGGGTTCCAGATTCATTTGTTGCAGCATATCGGTAACAGATGAAGATCGATAGTCAGATACAATAAGTCTAGCAGCGAGGCGCCGAATTCATTCTACTTGTGCAGCATCTTTAATGTAGTATGGGTCCCATACTGCGGAAGCGTACTCAAGGACTGGTAGAACTACAGTGCGGTATGCCTCGAGTTCAGGGGGCGCACAGGTCCTTGAAATCCTTGAAAACCCTTGAATTTGAAAGTTCCATTTTCAAGGCCTTGAAAGTCCTGGAATTTCTTTTGCGTCCTTGAAAACCCTTGAATTCTTGGGGTTTTCACGGGGTCCGACAGTGCGACTCACATTATATGGCGGTTGAGGGTGGTCCCGGCAAACTTCATTGCTTTCCGCAACGCCGGGACCGCGAAGTCAAACTTCCTGCTCAAGGAAGAAGCGAGCGCGCATGCGTCGCGGACTTTATTTTTTTTCCCTCTGGCTTGCTTCGACTTCGGGGTTGGCCAAAAGCCATAAGTTGCTGGCCACAATGAGGCTAGAGCGTCTCGACCTCCTCAGGAAAAATACAAATTGTGCCATCATGCTTATTTGTAACGAAAAAGCAGTTACATGAATCTTAACAGTTGAATTTGGTAGTATTTCACTTTTTGGGGGGTTCGCCTTGGGCTGGATTTATTGGCAACCCACTAAAAACAGTACAGCCTCATAGCCTGAGCGTTGTCTGTTGGCCACATTGTGCTTTGTTTATCTGCAGTGCACGCTCCGTTGTCGGCGACGCTTTGTTTGCTCTTTACCCCGTTTCGGTTGTGGTGCGCATGGTTCAGAATAATGCCTCGAAAATGTAAATTTCAAAGCGCCTGGCTCAGCAACGACAATTACAAACTTTGGGTTGCGCCGGATACATCGGACCCCCACTGCGCAAAAATTTGAGGAGCCTTAGCAGGCTGGATAAGTTTCTTCATGACCTCCTGAGCTTCAATCCCTCCTATAAAGAGCTGTGGAAAGCAGTGAGGCTGTTGCTTGTTTTGAGCCATGGGCAAGCAACTGTCGAATGGGGGTTCAGCGTCAATCGCCAGATCTCCGTAGAGAATCTGAAAGGTTTGCCATACATTTCACAGCGTATCATATGTGACGCAGTGGACAGGGCAGGTGGAATTTTGAATGTTCCTATAACAAAAGAACTCGGAATAGCTGTGTCCGCAGCGAGGCAGCATTACGGTGCACACTTGGAATCGGAAAAGAAACGGTACCAGGAAAACTCAGCAGACAAAAAGGCGCACCATCATGGAAGAAGTTGAAGGGTTGCAGACGAAGAAAAAGAAGCTTTAGGCAGTCGTTGCCGATTTAATGGCCTTTGCAGATGGATATGCAGAAAGAAAGGCTGAGAGAACCGGTGACATCTCGCACGTGGTGAAATCAAACAGCTTGAGAAAGACCCCAAAAGCGAAGGCTGAAGAACTCGGCAGCATTAAGACGCAAATAGAAAAACTGAAAGACCTGCCCTGAGCTTCAGAATTTCATCTAGTCAAATGAAACTGTACGCGCACTAAGTCAAATAACTTTCCTTTGTTCTGTCCAATAAGATGTAACGTGTGTTAACTACCGTATTAAATATTAAACTTTTTTGAAAGGTCCTTGAAAAGTCCTTGAAATTTTTTTCTTGGAAACCTGTACGAACCCTGGAGTTTAACACTTGACGGAGAGTCTCTTATTTACATACCGTTGCGTTCGCACTAGTCTGCATGTTTACAGAGGCTATTGTTCAGTAATGTTTGGCAAGAGGAGCTATTAACAAGACTATACATCATGCAGTCGTCAGCGAACATTTTTACTGTAACAGAATGATCGATGTTAGAAGCAATGCCAGTTTATATAAATTAAAAACAACAGAGGACCAAGCACGGAACCTTGCGGTACCCCAGACAAGACCGGCAGATCAGCAGACCTAACACCCGTACACTCCACAAACTGTGAGTGATTATTCAGATAAGCCTGCAATCACAATATCAGTCATCTCAGGAAGCCCGGCATCCCTTAATCTGTCAATGAGTAAAGTATGTGGTACACGATCAACTTTTGACATGCCAAGAAAAACCACATCTATCCGTTCACAATTATCTAGAGCTAAATCAAAGTCATGTATAACCGAAATTAATTGCGTGGTTGTGGAGACAGTCTTCCGGAAACCATGCTGATACTCAACGAAGAATTTTTTCCATTCAAGGTGCTAAGATATAATGGTTCAAGCAATTTACAGTGTGTGCTTATTAGAGAAATTGGTCTGTAGTTACAAGCTGTTAGCTTGTTTCCCGATTTAAATACGGGAACTACTTATGCAGTGAGCCAATCTGCGGGTAAGGAGCTTTGATTGAGTGATGCGTTGAACAGAACACAAAGGTAATATGGCACAATCTCCGAGTACCGTACAAGGAAGGCATCCGGTATGGCATCAGCGCCGCTTGACTTTTTCATTTTAACATTTAAAAGAAGTGAAAGTATTCCTTCACGAGCAAGAAATAGGTCAGGCATCGACGTTTGCAACGGGTGGTAGATCAGAGTATTGCGCTTCGTAAATATTGAACACTTGGTCTTGCAAATGGTTGGTGAAAAGTAGCGTTGAATTCATTTACCATTAAAGTAAGGTTTGTGCACATGTTACCATTAATCTTTGGATAATTCAGACATGACGGAGAACCTGACAAGTAGTGCCAGAATTTCTCAAGAGATTCCTTCAAGAAAGCTGTAAGAGTTTGCCCATAAAATTTACTATGCGCAAGCTTCAATTTAGTAACCAGTTGTCTTTAAGGGCAGTTAATGCTGACATAGTTTTACCCTTCCTTTTTCGTTGAATACGCCGCTTTAGGTGGATTATGTCCCGATTAATCCATCGGTTCCGACGCTTTGTAATCCTTCTATGCAAAGAAGCAAACCTGTCAATGCATGATGACACTGAATTTCTTGAACTCGTTCCAAAGATGAGAAACATCACATCACCACCATGCTCAAAATCAGAAAGCGAGAGATGCATTGCGTCTAGAACAGATTCATCATCTGCTGCAGAAAAGTCGCGAGAAGTTGCAACCGCAGGAGGCGTTTTTGTGCTATTGATTTTTAGAGTAACTTGAACAATCTTGCGGTCCGAAATACCATCAGCAGTAATAACTGAGTGATCTTCAGGAAAATTTTTCAGTAATAAAATGTCAAGAATCGATTGCGCAGTGGCAGTGGTGTGAGTCGGAATAGGGACTATTTGTTTCAAGTCATGAAAAAAATGAAGAATCGAGAAGTAGGCGTGCATTGTCGACATCATCGGGCCCCGAGATAGCGAGTGCATTCCAGTTCTATGCCTGGCAAGTTGAAATTGCCAGTGAGCAACAGCTTGTGATTTGGTTTGAGCATGCGCTCTAGGTAAGCGGCCAGCGCTTCCAGGTATGACACACAGCTTTTTGGTGACCGGTAAACCATGCCAAACGAAGTAGAAATATTTTTGTAGGCGAGTTTACACTAGACACTTTCATGGTTTCGAATGCCCTCAAGCTCGATACATTGCACTTAATTTTTTATTATTGCTACGCCCCCTCCTCATCCTTCGTGGTCACGCCTTATTATTTTGTGGGAAGATGGAATAATTTAGTAATCGTTAATATTAAGTGTAAGCCATGTTTCGGGGTTACGGCAAGTATATGAGGGTGTTGAATCATCTCTTGGTTACCGAAAACAAAACTGGTGTTAGTATTGCCACGCGTCTTCAAAAGGGGCTGACGACGTTTATTGAGAGCGGCTGGGCTCTGGCGAAAACGGCGGCGAGAGGCAACTATCGAGCGGGGCGGTTAGCACGCGCACTTCTTTCTTCTTGCGCCTCTGCGCTTGCCCTATGCCCACTACTACAGGTGACATTTCCCCCCTTCCTCGGAAAGAGCATCGGCTCGATGCTCAAGAAGTGGTGTGGGAAAGGGGAAAAAAAACAACAACAAAAAAACAACATACGCTCAATGAAGATGCTCGCGCACAGAACACAGCGAGAGCTACAGCAGCGTAGCTAGAAACAATTCTCTACCTCTCTAGAAACGAAGAGGTAAGTGCATTAGGTGCAAATGGGCACGTAAAAATCACTAACGGGCAACGTAGGGCTTCATGCGTACGACGTGAACTACGTCAGAACTAGGTGGTTGTCGGCGCCGTGTTTGCGCCGCACTGTCGACTTCATAGTTCACGTCACTAATGCGGCGCAGCACTTTGTACGGGCCGAAATACCGGCTGAGCAACTTTTCACAAAGGCCACGGCGGCGAACAGGGGTCCACACCAACACTTGGTCGCCGGGACTGTAGCGCACTTGCCGGTGACGGATCTTATAGCGCCGTGCATCTGCGTGTTGCTGCTCACCGATGTGCAGCCGCGCGAGCTGGCGAGCCTCCTCAGCGCGCTGAGCAAATTCTTCGGCGTCAGTAGTTAGGTTCTCGGCGTCGTGGCACGGAAGCATAGCGTCCAGCATCGTCTGTACTTCGCGGCCGTAGACAAGGCGAAATGGTGTGAAGCGCGTTGTTTCTTGTACGGCGGTATTATACGCGAAGGTCACATAAGGCAGGATACGATCCCATGTTTTGTGCTGGACGTCGATGTACATAGAGATCATGTCTGTGATGGTCTTGTTTAATCGCTCCGTAAGGCCGTTGGACTGCGGATGGTAAGCGGTCGTCTTTCGATGCCTGGTGTTGCTTAGTTGAAAAATTTCGTCCGTGAGCTGTGCCTGTGAACGCCGTTCCTCTATCTGTGATAACAGTGGCTGGGGCACCATGGCGCAATACAATGTGACACATGAAGAACTGCGCTACCTCAGAAGCCGTGGCTCGTGGGAGCGCCTCTGTCTCGGCATAGCGGGTTAAATAGTCAGTGGCGACAATCACCCACTTGTTGCCGTCGGTTGACAGAGGAAAAGGCCCAAGAATGTCCAAGCCGACTTGGTCGAATGGCTTATGAGGTGGTTCAATGGGTTGCAATAACCCGGCGGGCTTCAGGGGTGGTGACTTTCGTCGCTGACATTCACGGCAGCCTTTCACATACTGCTTGACGCTTGCTGAAAGTCCGGGCCAGTAATACATCTCGCGCACTCTAGCAAGCGTTCGTGAGGAGCCGAGGTGGCCAGATGTAGGCTCGTCGTGGCAAGCGAAAAGAATATCGTCCCGCAAGTCTTTGGGAACTACTAGGAGGTAGGCTTGATCATTCGGGCGGGCGTTCTTCTTGTACAGCACATTGTCTCGTAGACAGAAGGACGTCAAGACGCGACGTAGATGGCGTGGTATGGTTGTTTCACGGCCCTCTAAGTGGTCGATGAGAGGTCGAATTTCAGCGTCGTCACGCTGCGATTTGACCAAGTCCGACGTAGTAAGGGCGCCCAGGAAGCCGTCGTCGTCCTCTGACTGTCGACTGAAAGATTCGGCGGGAGCACGCGACAACGTGTCGGCGTCTTCGTGCTTGCGGGCCAGACTTATAAACTATGGTGACGTCGAATTCCTGTAGCCGCAAGCTCCACCGTGCCAGCCGTCCTGAAGGATCGCGTATGTTCGCCAACCAACATAGAGCATGGTGGTCTGTCACCACTTTGAAGGGACGGCCGTAGAGATAAGGGCGAAACTTCGTGATCGCCCAGACGACCGCGAGACACTCTTTTTCTGTAGTAGTGTAGTTCGCCTCGGCACGGGACAGCGAGCGGCTAGCATAGGCTATTACTCGTTCGATGCCGTCTTGACGTTGGACGAGTACTGCGCCAAGGCCGATGTTGCTGGCGTCAGTATGCACCTCGGTGTCAGCCTCTTCGTCGAAATGTGCCAGGACCGGTGCTGACTGCATGCGTTGGCGTAGTTCAGCGAAGGCCGCTTGTTGCTCATTCGTCCAGACAAATGGCGTGTCATCCCTGGTAAGGCGAGTCGGGGGTTCCGCAATCTTCGAGAAGTTGTCGATGAAGCAGTGATAATACGCACACAAGCCCAGGAAGCGTCGGACGGCCTTCTTGTCGGCAGGAAGAGGAAAAGCTGCTACAGCGGCAAGCTTGTCGGGATCGAGTCGAACTCCTTTGGCACTGACGACGTGTCCGAGAAACTTGAGCTCTTCATAACCGAAGTGGCACTTCTCTGGTTTAAGCGTGAGGTCAGCCGATCGGAGCGCTTCTAGCACATGCCGCAGGCGATGAAGATGTTGCTCAAATGTATCAGAAAAGACAACTACGTCGTCAAGATACGCAAGGCAAGTCTGCCACTTCAATCCAGCAAGGACAGTATCCATCATTCGCTGAAAAGTTGCTGGGGCTGAACACAAACCGAAAGGGAGCACTCGAAATTCGTAAAGGCCGTCGGGAGTCACAAAGGCAGTTTTCTCGCGGTCTCGTTCGTCTACCTCGATCTGCCAGTATCCACTTTTCAAATCGAGTGACGAAAAGTACTGGGCACGCCGCAGTCTATCTAACGAGTCGTCGATACGTGGCAGTGGGTACACGTCCTTTTTAGTTACGTTGTTGAGCTTCCGGTAGTCGACGCAAAAGCGTAGCGTTCCGTCTTTCTTTTTGACAAGAATGACCGGAGACGACCATGAGCTGTTGGAAGGTTCGATCACGCCGTCTTCAAGCATCTCTTGTACTTGCGTACGAATCGCTGCGCGTTCCTTTGCCGACACGCGGTAAGGCTGCTGGTGTATCGGGCGTGCGTCGTCGCATGTGATGATCCTGTGCCTTGTAACCGAAGTCTGGCGTACCTTAGACGAGCTTGCGAAGCATGCCCTGAATTCAAGCAAGAGCTCGTGCAGTGCTGCCTGTTTGTCGTTGGATAACTCGGGATTAATGTCGACGGTGCCCAGTGACTTGTCAGCCAGCCTCACTGGTTCAGGGGCAAAACATTCAGCAACGTGTTCCATTTCTTCGGCAAACGCTATCGAAGTACCGCGGAAGAGGTGTCGATGCTCGTTACTAAAGTTGGTGACTAGCAACTTAGATCGGCCATCACGAAGCTGTAGCACACTCCTGGCCGCACAAACCCCTTGTGTCAGTAGATGCGCTAAGTTACTTTCTGCGACCACTCCACCTTCGCGCATTCCACCGCACATCACTTCGACTAGAACACTGGCTCGTGGAGGAAGCGTAACACTTTCGGCGGAAACACGTAGCGCGTCATCACGTCGTTTGTCGTCGTTTGTGTCGATGGCTTGGTCGGCTGAGAAGGTGACTACACCGCCCCGTAAGTCAATAACAGCGCCGTATTCCTGCAGGAAGTCAACTCCGAGAATGACGTCGCGGGAGCATTCGCGTAGGACAAGGCAACTCGCCACGAATGTCGATCCTCGAATTCGAACTCTTGTCGTGCAGGATCCCAGTGGAGTAACGACGTGACCGCCAGCCGTACGAATCTGCGAGCCATGCCAAGGGGTAACTACTTTCTTCAGAAACGTCGCCATCTTCCCGCTTAATATAGAATAGTCCGCTCCGGTATCCACTAAAGCGCTAACCGCGTAACCGTCGATCACCACCGGTATGTCGAGCGAAAGCCGGTCATTCCGTTCAGCTGCAGTTGATGGCGGACCGGTACCCTTGTTTACTCGCGTCGATCGGAGGTCTTCAGCGCGTCGACTGCCAGCGGCCTCGCCCCCAAAGGTCGCTGTAGTTAGTTTTCCCAGCGGGGACTTGGCGACCGTCCGCTCGAATACCGCTGGGGCGATGGTGAAAATAGCCTTGGCGACGGCGAGCGTGACTGCCGCCCGGTAGGCGGTGGCATGCGTTGCTGAGCCAGATAATCCTCAATGTCCCGAGGTCGTTGGCCCAGTCGGGGTGGCGGCGAATAGGCGGAAAAGCCCCGCAACCCGAGGCGTCGGTATGGGCACTGCCGGTACAAATGATCTGCCTCACCACAGTGGAAACACAGAGGACGGCGATCCGGAGTGCGCCACACGTCTGACTTCCGAGGGGACATGCGTCGATCATCGGTGTAATGCACTGGTCGCTCTTGCGGAAGCACAACCGGAGAAGCGGCATGGGGAACTGGTGGAGGCGTGCGTCGTTCCTCGATGTATGGCACCGGTTGGGCTGGTGGGAGTGCAACCGGATGAGCGGCCTGAACAAACAGCGGCGGAGACGAAGCAGGCTGTCGCAAGACTTCTGCGTAGGTCGCACGGTGGTATACAGAAGGTGCAGGCGCGGTGTTAGGAAAAGGAACGGTGGACCGGAGCGCTTGGTTCACTTCATCTCTTATTACACTCGCAATGGAGCTCACCGTGGCTTGTGGGGTGCCGTAAACCTTCAGTATCTCTTCGCGCACAACGGTGCGGATGAGGTCTCGAAGGTTGTCATTGTGGCTTCCGATGGCCGTGGACATGTCCGTAGTTGCGTTCACTTGCCGCTCGTAAAAGTTAGAGCGCTGCTGAAGCATCTTCTCCATACTGACCGCCTCGGATAGAAATTCGGCGACAGTCTTCGGAGGATTGCGCACCAGACCAGCGAAGAGCTGCTCCTTCACCCCTCGCATCAGGTGACGCAACTTCTTGTCCTCGGTCATTCCAGGGTCTGCTCGTCTGAAGAGGCGCGTCATATCTTCAACGAACGCGGTAACGCTTTCGTTGGGAAGCTGGACGCGGACTTGAATTGCTCGTTCGGCTCGTTCGCGGCGATCAGGACTGGCGTAAGTGTCCAGTAGATGACGGCGGAACTCGCGCCACGACGTCAGTTGCTCCTCACGGTTTTGAAGCCATGTACGCGCGCCGTCCTCGAGGCAAAAGTAGACATTCCTATGTTTAGTCGCGTCGTCCCATTCGTTGTATTCGGCGACGCGCTCGAAGTCGGTCATCCAGTCTTCGACGTCTTCGAAGATGTCGCCATGGAACGACTTCGGCACCAGCGGGTTCTGAAGTGTATACCGGTTCGTCATTGCACGTTCCATACCGGTTGAGGTAGTCTGAAGCACTACGGTGTCTTCAGGGGGCAGTCCCCGGATCCTGCGGCTGGTCCGATGGACGGGAGTATGGACTAACACAGGGCTGGTGCTTCTGCTCCCAGGAGGAGTCTGTGGCATGAGTGAGAAATACCCAGCACCTCCACCACTTTGCCACGCGTCTTCAAAAGGGGCTGACGACGTTTATTGTGAGCGGCTGGGCTCTGGCGAAAACGGCGGCGAGAGGCAACTATCGAGCGGGGCGGTTAGCACGCGCACTTCTTTCTTCTTGCGCCTCTGCGCTTGCCCTATGCCCACTACTACAGGTGACAATATATATATATATATATATATATATATATATATCCGCGTCTATACGCGCCCAATGTATCTCGTCACGCACAAAAGCGCCTTCGCGGCCTGCTCGATGCATTTCTCGGTTGATGTCAATGACCGTAAAATTCATTGCTTTAGCTAGAGTCCAAATTTCCCTGTTTACTGCAAGAATTGCCCTTTCAATTTCATGGCCCTGCCTTTCAACCTCTGGCACCGTGCACACAGCGATTTGCACTTCCTTTGAAACATTCTGCAGGTCGGTGACCCCTTTGACTATTTGCTTTGTGATCCCTGCTCCTCGTTCGTGCAGTACGTCAATCACACCACCCATTATCACCACTAGGTGTCTCTCCTCCATTGTGTCCCAATGATGATGAATGATGATGATGAATGATGAAGCGATTAGCGTGTACGCCTTGACCGAAACGCATCTAAGAGATTTGGAGCAGCCGCCTGTTATTGACAATTTTGTATGGGAAGGGTGCAACAGAATGACCGGGTCAAGGAAAGGCGGAGGCGTAGGCGTACTAATTAGGCGAGGTCTGAAGTGGAAAAGGGTAAACGAGACATGTAAAGAGCATTTATGGATTAGTGGCACATGGCAAGGTAAAAAGACATGGCTGGGAGTAGCTTACCTTTGGACAGGTAGTGAAGCAGAGAAAAACATAAGGAATTGGTTGATTGGATTAGAAGCGATATTTATGAGTTCAGTAAATCGGGCCAGGTGATATTAGTGGGACATATGAACGCACACTTGGACGATTTAGACGGATATACTGATTACAACGGCTCTCTAGTGCTGGATCTGTGTGATGAACAGAACCTTATAGTAGTTAACAGGGAAAATAAGTGACATGGACAGGTAATGCGGCAATGCGGAAACAGGCAGTCATGTATCGACTACGCCTTAGTGTCAGAAATGGTCTACGAACAACTAGACCAAATGATAATAGACGAAAATGGAAAAAAATAGCCTGGGAAGCGATCATAGACGTTTAGCATTAAATTTTTGGCGAGATACTAGCGCAGAACATGAACCAATAGCCTCAGAATTTTTAAAAATGAATGAAGAGCAAATAACAGAGATCGCAAACAACATAGAGAAGAAAATTGAGGATTTTCCTACAGCAGTCTGGGAATATAAGGCACTGGTGGACGTTATGCAGCATGAACTAAGGCGGACACGGCAAAACAATTGTTGGATTGGCAAGAGGAAACCACGTAAGTGGTGGAACAAGGAACTAAAACAAGCTATAGAAGAGCGTAAAGAGGCATCTAGGGCTCATCGAAAAGCCAAAAAGTTGGGATTACAAGAAGAAGAGGTGCTCCTTAGATGGAACACATACCAAGAAAAGAAAAGGGTTGCGAGTGAGCTCGTGCAATAGAAAATTAAATGCGCAAGTGAACGTTGGGTGCATAACATTCACAAAAGAGACAAAATCGCTCCAAAAAGACTCTGGAACCATATAAGAGCACTCGGAGCTCCAACTAAAAACTCGCAAACGGCTATAAGGGATGAAGACGGTAACATCTACGAAGGAGATGATGCGATGCGGTACATCACAGACGTTATTAGGGATAACTTCGGCACGACAAAAAGCGCAGTTCAGACAACAGATCCAGCAACAGCAGAGAGGCTAGAGAGATCAAAATTTAGCATAGAAAGCTTTTATTGGAAAAAGGCAGCAGAAAATGTCCCTAACAACACGGCAGCAGGACCCGATGAAATCCCAATACAGCTAATCAAAAACCTCGGTCCAAAAAAGCAAGGCACTGCTGACTAATGCCATAGAGAAAGTGATTAGAACAAAGAATTAGAATACAGAATGGCAATGCAAGCCATAAAATTAGAACTGTCAAAGTGGGTGGTGAAAAACAATGTATTGGGTGAACTACAGAATGGGTTCAGGCCAGGCAGACGCTTAGAAGACAATATGTTTGTACTAACTCAGTGCATAGAGATTTCAGTAGCTCAGAAAAGACCTTTATGGATAACATTTCTAGATATTAAAGGAGCTTATGACAACGTAGACAGGGAATTGTTGTGGGATATTCTTCAATACGAAGGCATATATGACGATTTCGTGGAGCTGCTGAGGGAGATATAAGAGACAACAACGTACAAGTGGTATGGGAAGGTAGAAAAGGAAATGAAATGGTGGGAATACACCAAGGATTGAAGCAAGGATGCCCTCTGTCACCATTGTTGTCCACGCTTTACGTCAAGGGTATAGAAAGACGACTGGAAAACAGCGAATTAGGTTTTGATTTATCCTACATGCGTAATGGACAAATGGTGCAACAGAAGGTCCCCGGACTGATGTACGCAGACGACATTGTGCTACTAGCGCACAATAAAAAATATTTACAGATACTTGCGAATATCTGTGGGAATGCAGCGACAAATCTAGGCCTTAAGTTTAGCACAGAGAAATCAGGAATTATGATCTTTAATGAACACACGAGTAACTTCGCGGTGTCAATTCAAAAGCAAGTAATACCCATAGTGAAGCAATATAAGTACCTCGGCGTACACATAAACGAAGGAAAGAATTACTCCAACAACCACCAAGATAATCTGAATATCAAGGGGAAGCGGAATGCAGCAATAATGAAACACAGAGCACTGTGGGGCCACAATAAGTATGAAGTGGTGCGTGGAATCTGGAAAGGAATAATGGTGCCAGCGCTAACATTCGCAAATGCCATTATATGCTTAAAATCGGATATATTGGCGGGTTTGGAAGTTAACCAAAGATCAGTAGGACGGTTGGCTTTGGGAGCCCACGGTAATACCACAAATGAGGCAGTGCAGGGTGACATGGGTTGGGCCTCTTTTGAAGTCAGAGAAGCACAGAGAAAAATTAGTTTTGAAGAAAGGCTCAGGAACATGGATGAAAATAAATGGGCGGCTAAAGTGCACAAGTATCTCTACATGAAAAGCGTAGACACAGAATGGAGGAAGAGGTCAAGGAAGTTGGCAACCAAGTACAGGATAATCGAAACTGCAAATAGACAACCAGGAGTCATCAGAAAGAAAGTGAGAGAAATAGAGACCGTGAATTGGATGCAAAGAATGGAAACAAAAAGGACAACGGAGATTTACAAGAATGAGAAGAAAGAAATTAGAAGGGAAAATCTGTACGATAACACAAAGGGCAGTGCCTTGCTATTTGAGGCTCGAGCCGGTTGCCTAAGGACGAAAACATATCGGAACAAATATTCGGAACTAGATTAGACATGTGCATGCTGCAGTAAAGATCCAGGAACCACTCAGCACATCCTGATGGAATGCGACGGGATCCACCCAGCGAGAACCGTAGGTAACGTGCAACTCCCAGAAGCGCTTGGTTTCAAAGTGGAAGGAAACATAAACAGATCAGCCGTAGAGATCAGCAAGAGACGATTGGTGTACTGGTGGAAAAAAAGCAGGGAAAAGATAGATGCGACCTGATCTCTTAAAATCATAGGCAGCGGCACAAGGTAAATTTTTGAAAAACAAAAATAAAAATGAGAAGTATACAAAAATGCTAGATAAAGAACATGTATAGTATACCTGATTAAATCAAGCAGGCTAGGTGACTATTTGTCGCCGCCCCGTTTCAAAGGGGATGCGAATAAATCATCATCATCATCATCACCACATGTGTTCCTTGGCCTTCGCTATCACCTCTCTAATCGGTTTTCCCGGAAGCGCGCTAACCTGGACTCGTTCACCTGCCCCAACCCTCTCTGTTATCGCCGGTTCTACTTTACGCATGTTGGAATCTCCAACAAAGACTATTCGACGCTTTTCTTCCCCCTCACCGCCGAAAGCTGCCCCCGAGGTCAGAATGCCCTCCCGTCCTGTCTTATCCTTGCCCTAGGCTTTGTTCTCTTCCGCGGCCGGGTCAGTGGTATCCCCCTCGTGACCATCACTGACGGTACCGCCACTGCCTCCCGGCGGCTGTTCGGCTGTCTCTGCAATCGCATCGGAGCCAGCTTCATTCACGGTGCTCGCCTCGATGGGTTCACCATTGCTTTGCTGAATGGTGGTCCTCAGCTGCATCTTTACGTTAACTAGCTTTTCTTCTACCTCCTTCCTCTTCTTCTGCTCGCTTTTAAGTTCCTTTTCTAGCTTTCCAACCCGCTGAGCTAGCTTATCTTTCTCCTGCTCTAGACGGTCTAGCCGCGACCCAAGCACACACATCCTACAGATAAAATCTGCACCGTTCGCTTCGCGTGCAGACTTAAACCGCGTTTCCTCCAACGCGTAAGAACACTCGCACTCAGAACAACGAACGCGTGGGTTTCCCCTAGTGCCAACCATCATCTCGTACTAACAAGGCCTAGATGTGACAAAAAAATTAGCTACTTTTACCTAAGCGAGAAGACCAAGAAAGTGCAAAAGCATGAAAATAATTTACAAAGATTGCATGGATAGGCTAACCTTCCTAAAAAACAAAGAGGAAATATAAAATAAGAAAACTTATCTCTTTGGCACGCTGCTCCTGATGCGCTGAAACGGCACCTCAACTCGACACGTCCGCTCCCGTCGGCTTCACTCGTCAGAGCCGCGCAGTTGTGGCGCTACCTGTCGCGCAAGCAAAGAATCATAATGCATGGGCTCTGAGATCGAACAGTGACGCGCACGCCGTAAAATCTAAGAGGCCATGTCCAGTCAATGAGGCGGTTTTCGTTAAGCCTTCCCATACCGCTGTCCGCTTTTTGGCACGTCGGCGTCGCGCAATGGTCGCACAAGCAAAGAACACGCTAAAATTATCATGTATAATTATAATTATAATGTATACGTCATCCATATCTGACCTCTCTGAGCTTGAGCGACTCCCAGTGAAACGCCGAAACAACAAAGCAACTGCAACGGAGAACGGAGCGTGCGCTTTCACGAGAAGTCTCGGACGGAAACGAGGCGAAACGGGACGTCAGGTGGCGTCATGTGACTGCCGCGTCTCGCAAAACGTGGGTCAGTGTGACCATCGCAACGCATTTCTGCCACGCAGTTGCTTGCCGCGCGCGGCGTGTCGCGCGCGTTTTTGCCGCCAGTATATGCGTACCTATTAGCAGCGAGAAGTTGGAGTGGCGCCCTCTACGAGTGACGTCACGGCCAGGACGGCGCTCGCTCGGCTGCTGTGCGCACTCGTTCCCTTCGCGCATGCTTGGGGTATTGGGGGCTCGAGCCGTACTTATTGAAGGATGTGCCGACTTCTTTTTACTGTCATGCCTGAACGGCTGTTTCTTCGAAACCGCAAGTCGTGAAAATTTGCGGCGTGGCTATCGCAAGCTTTGTAGCATTGAAGGGGTCTACTGGTTTTGCAATGCGTATATGCGCAGTGTCTGTCCATAAACTTTGCGTAAAAAGAATGTCTGCAATTTCAACACACGAAGTTGTGTGTGATGCTCCGCAAAACACTTAACATTCTATTAGTGCTTAGCTATGAGAGACATTGCATTTTACAAGGAAGAAAAATCTTAGTATTGCTATTTGATGTCAATATTATAAATGCGTGTTAGAAGGAAACTGCACAGCGAATCTTTTATGATGATGCTTATTACTATGCTGAGTTGTTAGTCAAATATGGCTACCGTTCTCTGAAAAAGCACCCAGAAAACGCATTGCCCACGGCTGTTAACACGACGGCGCGTCACGTATAGTATGTATATACTTCACGAATTCCATAACAGCAATCACCTGAAAGAAGAGTTTCGTGGTTAAGATCGAGAGCCTATCAATTGCACGCGAGAAAATGTTTCATGGTGACCCTCAGTTGCCTTTATCGACATCATGGCACAGCCCTTACGAAACTAAATCTACCGACTGTGGTTATGGTGAAGCACGCATTATTCGCGAAACCCATCAGTTCACTACAACTTCGAATTGAAACCATGAAGCAGTTCTTTAAGCGCCAATTGCAATGTCTAAGGTACACTCGAGGCTATACAGCGCAGCTTAGGCTGCGCTGAAGAGGAAAATTCCAACGCCTTCTGCCTCACCATGTCTCGATCCTGCGTTGTCTAACTACACAAACTGAGAACTATTCCCTTCGTGAGTACATAAAAGAGAACCTCACATACCCGCCTCATAGAGAAGACGCCACAAGCCTCAAATGAATTCACTTGATTGTTGACCTCCACGTGGGAATAATGATATCTTCAATAAACCTCATACTACTAATGAATGAGGCTTCGGATTCATTCTAGCTGCAGCCATACGGTCAAAAGGCATATTTCACAAAAAAATTTCGGCCGAGCAGCCTGTGTCAGTTCGCTACACAAATTCGTGATGTCTGTTCCTCAAGAAACAAGCAGCAGTAAATTGCACAAGTGAGTTGAACGTGTAGCACGGAACAGTGAATAAATATTGGTACATTTCTTTGCGTATTCTGCAAATAGCTGTAAGCCTCAATTAGCTTTACTTCAAATTACCGCCACTTGAAATTAACCGGTGAAGAACGGCCTAATTTTGAGAAGCAGTTAAAGGAACAAGTGGTGCTGGTTGAATCTAAACTGCACTGCCAGGTCCTCGTGTTACTGGCGAGCATTTCTGTGATGAAATGAAAAATTAGATATTGTACCATGTTATATTATACCATATTATACTCGTCATAAGCAAACACGTTTTAATGGGTTAAAATCAAGGTAAATGTAGCAGTCATATGTACGTACGGTATCTTAACTGGATTCTTATGTGCTATGTTTATGCGTTTATGCTTTTATTAGTCATGTGCTATTTATGCGTTTTTATTAGTCCCTCAATCTGCAAAGTCTAGATCCGCGCATGAAAAACACGCAATGGGCTGGTCTGAGCTCCTTCGGCTGGCAATGCAGCGTTGCCCTTGAGAAATAAATTGTCGTCTAGGAAATAAGTTCTTTGAATAAGTTTGCACGAATGAAGACGTCGTAAAATGTATTTGAGATGACCGTCATAAGTATACAAGCACAGAGAACGACATCGACCGGAAGCACTGCAGAAGGCGCCCGGACAGCGCCCGCACGGAAGCAGACGACAGGCGCGAGTCCGTGCCCTGACGTCACGCGAGCGGCGCTCGCAGCGCCCCTGTAGGTCGTTCTCGGGGCCAATAGGTGGATAGCAAAATCTCAGTTGTCGCAAGTGATTGTGGGGTACGGCGTATTCTGCTACAACTTCCGGTTCGAGACCACGACGCCGTCTATGCCGCCGTCACTTCATGCCCATGCTTCGCTCGCTTTGTCTTTTATTTATATACTGCGGAAAAAAAACCACGATATAACCACCGCTGGGCAGTTGTGGGTGTGAGCTATCGCTCCTTCGTACTTATGTTGGCGCCCCTTAAGCCCAAACCGCATGAGAGCGATTTTGTGCGCGACGGCGACGAGCGACGGCTTCGAGCGACGAAACAGGCAGTCGCGCGAACAGATCGCTTGTTCTTGTCGCTCGATCGCTCGGTTCTGGAAATCTAGAATTCGTCGCTCGGAAGTGCTATGAGCGACTAGCCAATAGCGCGAAGTCGGAACTGGATATACACCCGCCGGGGTGGCTCAGTCAGCTAAGGCGTTGCGCTGCTGACCACGAGGTCGCGGGATCGAATCCCGGCCCCGGCGGCCGCATTTCGATGGAGGCTTTGAAATGCAAAAACGCCCGTGTGCTTGCGTTGTAGTGCACGTTAAAGAACCCCAGGTGGTCGAAATTAATCCGGAGCCCTCCACTACGGCGTGCCTCATAATCAGAACTGGTTTTGGCACGTAAAACCCCAGAAAGAAGAAGAAGAACGGAACTGGATATACATCAGTCAAGTACTACCGATTGTCGCACGGAACGAGCAAACGACTAGATTTTGATACGTGTAAGGATAATAACGTAGTACAAGACCGTTAGAAATATTAATGCTACTCTTTACACTAAAACACATCAACTTAAGTTAATAAAGCACGCGTAACGCCAGTTTCGGCGAGTATTTGCTGCCTTCACACCGGCAACACCGGGGAGACGTCGCTCAAAGTCGTCGCTCGCATGCGGTACGACTTGTAGGCGACGAGTGAAAGCGACAGCCATCTCCATCGCGTCGCTTCTCGCTAGACTCCGTGTATTTTTATGTGTCAGGCACTTCATGCCCTAACGTGTTTGTGTCGCGTCAAACAGTCATAACGTTTATCAAGCGCAAACGTTTGTCGAGCGGATATAAACGTTCGTTAACTTAGAAGTAGTTTTTAATAAGTGGTAAGTCAACCTAATAAGTGGCTGTTGGTAACGCTTCCCATAACAAACGGTACAGTGGATCGCTTCGTCCGCTGTTTTGTCTGCAGCGGTGCCCAGCGCGCGCTATGTCGTCGGCTGCTGTGCCCTTCGCAGTCTCCCTTTTTTTTTTTCTTTTTTTTTTGTCAAGAGATGCATGTAGTGTATAACTGCAAAGAGAAAGCACTGATTGAAGTATCTGAAAAGTGCGCGAATTATTTTGACGTTACCTCTCCTCCCTCTTTCGTGCAGCCTCAGTTGCCTTTTCGTTGTACCGGAATGAAGACGGCACATAATCAATGTGCTGAGGATCCTTGCTGGGTGCACTTGTGCGTATATTTAACTGATTGTTAAGAAGGGGGTATTTGTACTAGAACATTAGTAGACGAAGTTATTCGCCAAAACGCTTGCCTGTGGCGAAATGATCTTCACATATTCTGGCTCCTACGTTCGGTACCCACAGCTCGCCGTTCACGGTGGCTCGTTTGACGGCAACTGCCCATTTACGTTTGTGCGCTTCATTCCATGGAAAACGAAACACTTTTTTTTTCCTTTCACGGAAGAGTTCGCGCATCCTAATGTCGAGCAGCCAACCATAATCACCTTGCTGAAGCGTGTTTTCTTCGCGAACAGCGGGAAATCGCACCGTAGAAACTGCTGACGAGGCTCAACGAAGCAACAGAAGCGCGAACCGGAAGTCGCTAGCTAACGACATCGAGCGACAGCGCGTGCCCGCAGGGCCGCGAGGCTCCGGGGGGAGGGTAGAGGGAGAAAGAGAGGTGGGGGGTGCGTTCTGCGCCGCACGCGCCTACCCGAGCGGCTGTAAGCCATCTACGGATGGGGGCAGTCTTTCCTGCGTTGTGCTTTCGCCGCTTCGTTCGCGTTGATGCGAGCGGCGGGACAATTCGCTCGCTGCTGCCGCCGCACTTAGTCACTACAGCGCTTTGACAGCGAGTTTCCGCGGTCATCGAGTGACATGCATTCATGTTTGCTTGTGCGCGCGTGACACCTCGCCAACGTAACATAATGTGGTGCGCGCGTTCACGCTACGTCGGACTATATTTAGGCCTTTACGGAGCCCTGAAAGGAGACATTGCTGCCGTTGCCCGATTAGAGTTGGGCCCGGCTGCGAGTTGCCACCAAGTCTCACTACTTTACTTATCACCGCAGTGTATTCGTGGGCATAAGAAAAATGACGAATAAACACTGTATTCATTGCAAACATGTCTGTATGTCATTGCGAAACCACACCTCGGCCACAGCTCGACAATGGGCCTAGCGAGCGCCGTGAAGCTTTCGCTATCAACCAGAGTTAACCAAAGCTAAACCACACCATTTTTTTACTACTATTGCTTCTCCCGGCACTTTTCCGTTCTCTATGCCACCACTTATCTTCGACTTGCACCGTAACATTTTGCCCCCTCTCTAAGAAATCCTGTCCGTCTCAGACAGCGCACTACAAGGGATTCTCTATGGTACCAATGAACGGCTTCAAATTCCATACGTGTGCGGCAAAGCAGCTCACCTTGTGATGTAGCGTCTGGAGCTTGTAGGTTACAAGGCCAAGTCGCTCGATAACACGAAAAGAACCATTGTAGAGAGGAATTAACTTCGTTCAGTGACCGTGTTAAGGGGGGCGCCAACCTAAGAGAACTAAATCTCCCAATGAAAACACTATAGTGCGTGGGCTTGCTCGTTAACACTTTCATAGACGACGTCTTATCACTTTGATACTCTTTCTCGTGTTCTTTTGCGCAGTTCCTGGAGTCTCTGCGCGAACAGGTGAATGCCAATGCGGTGTCGGGGCTTCCAAGCTCGTCCTAGTAACTAATTATGCGATAAAATTGCTTTATGGCCTTATAGAGTCTCGAAAGGCGTCATTCCTGTCGTCTCCTGGCACGTATTGTTGAGAGCGAAGACAGACGTTGTGCAGTACTCGTCACATTTTTTGTCGGCTTCATAGGCGGAAAGTTGTCATTTTACCGGGGGAGGGGGGGGGGGGGGGGAGGGCTGGGGGCCGACCAGATTTCCGAAACCTTCCCATATATATATATATATATATATATATATATATATACCCTCTGCTAAACATTTTTTATTTCTAGCTTTGTGGCGAAGGCACTTATATCGACACTTCAGGCAACTTGTCGCAGTTGTCGTCACCGTGATGTTCCGCATTAAATCCAAAAGCCATATACTCTGTGGGTGCGGGAGAAAGCACGTAACAGTTAGCCCATTAAGATGGCGGCTTGATGTGCATTATTTCCCACGCTCTCAATATTCGGGTTAGTTGTAGGTCACGTAATCAAACGCGAATGGGAAGGAGAGCACGCGTCTTCTCTAGCCCTGCCTTAGCTGTGAATGACTGTGCGCGGCTGACGCTTATGAGGCCAGTGTGCCATATCTAATTGTTGGTAATCATTGGTGAGTGCAATGATAAAGGGCGACCAGGGATGGCTGCTTACTTCATGCGCGCTGTCTTCCTTGCCGGGCTGTCTTTCTGCGCTCCTAGTGTTGCAGAGTTAAGAGACAGAGGTCATCGCAGATCACTCAAAGAGGCCGTCAGTAGTGGACATAAAAATAGGCAGATAATGATGATGAATCTAATTTTCAGAGTTGCGGTGAATCGCGCGGCTGTACGAACGGTTCGCCTCCGCTGCCGGCGTTCCTCACAATGCTTGCGTTGTGAATGCGAGTGCTCGAGGTCATCCAGTGAGGTATTTACAGGTTTACATGGTCCGTGCTTACTATGTCCACTATGTCCACAATACTTACTATTTTATTTTAGGTGAATGTTTACTACAAATTATATCGCCACTATAACAAACGTATAGACTCGTGTAAGGGCCACACTTCTCTGTCGCGATTTTGACAAGCCTTTCATGGGATCGGGCCATTTGACCTCATTGTTCCAACTACGAGTATGAAATCCGCCGTAAACCTCCGCGATCGCCTCCTCTCGACATCCAGTAGCGACGCGCGAAAGTACGCTGCGCGCCACAATTCGCTGTTGAGCCCGATCAGAATCAGCGCACGGACCGCGATTGCTTCTCGGTTGGATGTCTTTTTTTTAATATTGGCTGTCAAGTAGGGGGTGCGGCCCTTACACGGGTGCGATCCTTACACGGATTTACACGGTAAGAATGTTGCTTCGTGTAATTGTCTTCTACTTCGCTATCACAAATACTGCTTCGCCTTCCCGGCCAAACTGCGATCTTTTTTTTAGTACTTTGAGTCCGAGTATAAGCGCTGCTGTGCATGATCCCTATACTTCTGTTTATTCTGATTTTGAGTGAATCCGGCTTGGCATCATTTCAGTTACTGAGTGAATTCTATATACAAGGTGTCTCAGCGAACAGTTTCCAAAATTTTTAAAGGTGGCCTGTGGCAGATAGTACAATTCTAGTTCATGAGCTCGTCTACTCGAAGAGGCGGGCATTACTTGCACAAAATATTGAAATGCATAATCGACTAATTAACAAAATTAACCAATTAGGTTTTTAGCTAATTACCTTATGGCCCATGTTGCAATTTACAAATTATATCCGTGGAGTGCAGATCCACTTTGAACTAAATCTCAGGCTGACACCAGTGTCGAGATATTGATTCTTTAACTTTGCGGAGAAATACATTGGCGTTCCAGTCACTTTCTCAACAAAACGTCGTTTTATGCATCCAAGCAAAAAAGTATGAAAAGAACAAATTATGGGATTTTACGTGCCAAAACCACGATCTGATTACTAGGCACGCCGTAGTGGAGGACTCTGGAACATTTTAGACCTCCTGGGGTTCTTTAACGTGCACCTAAATCTAAGTATATGCATGGCTGTTCCATCATTTCGCCCCAATCGAAATGCAGCCGCCGTGGCCGTGATTTGATCCCGCGACCTCATGCTTAGCAGTCCAACACCATAACCACTAAACAACCACGGCGGGTAAGCGCAAAATTAACTGGAACGTCGATGCATTTTTCCGCAATGTTCGGGAATTAATATCTCGAAACTGGTGCCATCCAGAGAATTAGTTCCTAGTGCATCCGCCTGCGAATTCCACGGCTAGAATTTGTAAATTCAACGCGGGCCATAAGTTAATATGTTAAAAACCTAATTGGTAATTTTTAATTAGTCGATTATGCATTTCAATTTTTTGTGCAAGTAATGTCCACCTCTTCGAGTAGGATAGGATAGGATAGGAATAAACTTTATTTGTCCAGCGGTTAAGGCTGTTGGTGCCCGGGGCTAGGCTGCCAGGGGTCCATCGCCGGAGAAAAATCTTTCGAGATCCTCGGCAATGGCCCTGGCCCGCTGGACGGCCCACTCCTGGTCCTCGGGTGCCTCGCTGAGGAGGGCGGCTTGTCATCTCTCAGCGAGGCGCCCCGCTTCAGAAGGTCCTGCTGTTATCTTCCCCCTTCCTCGTGTTCCTTCTTCTTCAGGGCGTTGACATTCCCAAAGTATATGGGCCATATCAGCCCGTTCGTGCTCGCACCACGGGCAGCCGGGCGATGGGTGCAGCGCGGGCCACAGGCGGTGCAGGTGATAGGGGTTGGTGAAAGTGCCCGTCTGCAACCGCCTCAGGTCGACTGCCTGGGACCTGTCCAGCCGCCCGTGGGGTTGTGGATATATCATACGTTCTTGCCTATAGTGTGCAAGAACCTCTCGGTACGAGGCCGGAAACTCCTCGATATCACAGTGGGCGTCCCCGTGGCCCCCAGCTCCGACCGCCGCGATTTGGGTTGTGTTGATAATTCCTCCGGTGGGGTCCCGCACAACAACGGCGGCTGCCCTCTGGGTGATCGCGTCGCGGCGGGTAAGTTGCCTCGCGACGAGATGGGCACGCTCGTTGTGGTTGGGCGGGATGCCGGTGTGTTTTCGGCCGTTAGTATTGTTGTTGTTGCGGCTGTTGTCTTCTTTAGTACCAAGCTCCCCGACGTGCGCGGGGAACCATTTGAGGGACTTGATCGTAATCCTGCCGGACACGAAGTCTCCGGCTCTGGCGTTGAGCATGCGCGCCACATCCGCGGACACCCAACCTTTGGTGTAGTTCCGGATCGCTGATTTGGAGTCGCTTATGATCAAGCTATCCTCCGTACCTCCGTGGAGTACCGCGAGGGCTATGGCCATCTCCTCCGCTGCTTCGGCCGACGGCAGCCTAGCTGATGCCGTGACTCGGATCCTTCCCTTCGTATCTACGACCGCCATAGAGAAGGCGGGCTCCGCCGCCGTCGGCCGGCCGTGTCGTTGATGTTGCTGCTGTTGCTGCTGCCGTTTTTGTCGTAGTAGTAGTAGAGATGGTGGTGTTGACCACCACCATCTCTACTACTTCGAGTCTACTGAGCTGGTCTACTACTACTTCGAGTCTACTGAGCTGGTCTCTACTACTTCGAGTCTACTGAGCTGGCCTACTTCGAGTAGACCAGCTCATGAACTAAAATTGTGCTATCTGCCACAGGCAACCTTTAAATATGTTTGATAGTGTTTGCTGAAACACCCCGTATTTATGGCCTCTGCATGCAAGAGGCGATGTTTCCATCCCTAATGCGTAAATGTTGTAAATAATTAGAAGAGCTTTTTTTCTTTTTTTTTGTCGCCAGTCGTTAGCATGGCCTACTGGAAAAAGAATCAATATTCAGACGCCTATCGCTCACGTGCTTTTCACACGCCGTTGATAGAAGACTGCCGAAGGGGTCACTGAAGTCTGCAGGTTTTTTCCAGGGTAAAAAAAAATCACGCAAAGTAATTCGAAGTGAGGTCAACATACATCAACATATTCATTCTCTAGGTATAGGCTATCTATTTAGTTGGCTTCCTCCTTCTCTTTAAAAAATATAATAAACTTTGTCCCTTGTATATATCTCAAGATATTGTGTCTGCGCATGGTGTTCTCTGCGGAAATTTTTTTTAAATGTTAAAATGAGAAAAAACGGATGACGTAGCCGCCGCTCGTGCTTCTAATGCGCTTGTCCTCCCGTTGTCAGGATTCGCCGAAATAAAGCGAAAGTATAAATTAACAGCCGTGCACGTCCGCGCCCACAATGGTGCCGTAAGCGTTTAGCTACAATAAAAGCGAAAATGTCGAGGCAACGCAAGAGAATCCTCAAAATATATGTGGGTAACAGAACTCCGGTAATGATATTTTGGGGGCGGGTGGAGGGTAGGCCACGGATCTCCGGGGGGGGGGGGGGGGGGGCTCCGTTTTCCCAGGAAAATTCCGGAGCGGGCTCGAGCCCCGGAGCCCCCCCCCCCCCCCCCGTAGTCGGCGCCTATGGTCGGCTTTGTCCATGTGACAGGCCAGAACGTCTATCAAGGCACCTTTAGTCCATTCTATCAATCAATCGCTTTATTCGTGTATTACCGTACACGGAGCGGTGAAAAGAAAAAGCTGCCGATAAGGCAGCTTGACTGGTTCTCACACCCGTACGTTTGAGCAGCAACCATTTAAAGCAAGCAAGAAACGTAGTAAGAAAGGATAATGCATGTAAAAGCATTTCGTTCAACTAGTACAGCTATAATAATAATACGAAATAGAAGACCGAAAAGAATAACTTGCATGCTGGCTTATACAATGTTGAAGTGCAAGTTTTTGAGCCACGTTCAACTGTGTAAAAACGATTTTGTAGGGGGAAAAAAGAAAAGTAACTACACAAAGCAACGAACTATAAAAAAACACGCATAAGTTCCAGTGTGGTTATATCTTCTAATACAATACCACGATCATAAAAGTCATTGAAGTTTTGGAGTGGTACTTTTGAGCATCTGCTCTGCGTATGGCAGCGCCTGTCTGTCGTCTTCTTTTCGCCCTCTTCGCTTTTGCGCCGTTTCAACAGCAGAGCTGTTTGAGCTTGGCAAAATACCGGTGTGCAACGCTAAACCTGGTTGAGCCAGGTGGAGCCTGGACATTGACGTCATAGCTGCGCCGAGCACGTGTTCAGCAGAGTCATGTGACCGCGTTAATGAAAGCGTGCGCGCGCCGACGCCCGGGCATTTCTCCGCTCTACCGAGATATGGCTCGACCTAAGCGCACCTTGACGTCAGAAGAAGAGGCTGACCGACGAGGGAAGCGCCTTCAAGCCACGCGGGAAAGGAATCGTCGTCTTCGTGCCGATCCAGTCTACCTCGCCAACAAAGCCGCCGATATGCGACGCCACCTAGCCGATCCGTAATACCGAGAACGCGAGAATCAAGCGAAGCGTCAACGTCCGGCCTTGCCATGATAGCCTAGCCTTGCCCTGATTGCCCAACCTTGCCTAGAAAAAGCCAAGTTAAGCCACGTTAAGCCTACATCAACTAGTTTCTAAGGAACGTCGCCCAGCTCCGCTGTTTCTTCAGACTTGGCACCGCTAGTGTCAAGCTGGCCGCTTTTTATTTTTTTTAAGTACGGTTTAGTGGCACATTCCAGCACTCCCAATTTCGTGTATTATGTATCTGTGGCGGTAATTTAAGTTTCGCAAGGCCAATTATATCAGAATAGTGACGCCGTTTTTCTCTTAATAATGTCTTGCTGAGGCAATAATCGTAAAAGATTTCCATAGAGATTAATCCATTTTTTTGTTAGAGGAGCCGCTGCAGTGTACCATGGAACACTTGATTTGACGCTAATTATCTTGTTTTGTGCACGTGCGAGTTTTCCTATATTAGTTAACGTTGTATTGTCCCATTCAAGAAAGCAGTATTGTATATCAGAAAGAAAATATGAGTGACATAGTAACATCCTAAGGTTCATGGGTAGTACATATCTATTCCGACAATGTAATTCTATTACTCGTGACAGCCTTGTTATTGTATAATCAGCCTGCATGCCCCAAATCATATGTTTAGTGAATATCACACCTAAACATTTAAAATTGCAGTCTATTGGAGTGCTATTTAGAAAAAGTGAAAAATCTGCAGGCAGTTGCTTGCCCTTCGATATTGCCACACCAAATAGAATTACCTTGGGTTTCTTCACATCTATAGTTGGTCCATTACTTGAGGTCCAGAGTGCTAGTTTGGAGGGCATTTCATTTCTTCGGCGAAATAGTATGCAGAATTACTATCCGCAATGAATAAACTTGTATCGTCCGCATATATTACAAATTTTTAATGCTGATCAATCTGTGTGATACCATTAATGAACAAATTAAAAAGTTATCGTCCAAAAACACTTAGTCTTGGGGTACACCGCAAGAAATGACTTTCACGGAAGAAAGGTGATGACGGATTGCTACACACTGTCTACGATTGCTGAAACAGGACTGAATAACGTTGTCATAGAATTGCAGCTTGCGGAAAAGTAGACTGTGGTTCAAAGAATCAAACGCTTTAGTGAAATCAATAAAAAGCCCTAATATTATTTTTTTACGTTCAGTGTTCTCCAATATATACTCTCACAGCGTGAGAAGAGCGCGCTCTGTGGACTGCCTAAACCCAAATTGTTATTAGGTTATGTTCATCTGTAAAAGACGACAAGCTAAGTAGAGCTTTTTCTAAAACCTTTGAAAGCACAGGCAAGATTTATGTAGGTCTGTAATTGTTTAAATTATTCCGATCACCTTTTTGTGAAGGAGCCCCCTGGCAATTTGTAACTGCATTGGAAAAGTACCCCTGGAAAAACAGATTAAAAATGCCTGAAAGTGGTTCCAGAATAAAATCTGCAACAAATTTACTGGACGAACCTGCATGTTATAATAGTCACAGGCAGTACTATTTTCCAACCTGAAATTAGAGAGAACACCTCGCGCTCAGATATGCTGCTTAAGAAAACTATATCTTTGCATGGTTCTTTATGATGACATTTGTTAGCATCCGCGTTAAGGGGATGATCCATATCTACAAATTAATCATTAAAAATATTGGCTAGTTCTTTACCGGTAACCGGTCCCATTATTCATAAACTCAAGAGGTTTGTTAAGTGCCTTATTGCAACCAAATATTGTATATTTTTTTTCATGTGAGTGACAGGTTGTCTGTAGCTTGCGCGAAAGTGCTATTACCCCTCTAATGCCCAAAGTATCATACATGCTACGCTGAGTTTGATGCCTCAAAATGGGAGGTGACGTTTAGGGAGGTGAAAAGGGAGGTGACGTTTAGCTGCGGCACCAAGTGCCTATTTAAATCAGAGGCTCCGGCCACAGTCACCAACGCCGCACGCATTTTGTACGAACGCGGGCAAAACGCCGACGGCGTCGACAAGTTCTGCGTGTGGCCGGTGCTGCTGCATGTCCAAGTTTATACAGCTGATAAAGCTACTATCATTACTCCGTATAGCTCTCTACAAATTTGCTATCGCAATTGATGCTTCGCCTTTCAGGTGAAACTGCGACAACTTTTTTGACATGTTCATTGATAGCCATAAATATAGGTAAGTGATTACTCAAATCACATCAGATAGTCCCAGATATTATATCGTTAACTTCCAAGCTCGTAAGAAAGACCTCGATTAGCGCAGAAGAATGAGTGGCTATTTTAGGGGGTTAATAAGATTTATTAGACCAAAGCTTTCATAAACCCATACCAATTCACTTGCCATTGAGCATTTTGTGAGCTATTGAATGCTGGAATCACCACCGCATACTATATTAAGCTTATTGAAGTTACCGTAACCTAAATTTTTTTCAAGATGATTGAAGCACTTAGGACAGCCATTGGGTGGACGAGAAAAAACTGGCATAGGTTTGCCGTTCATTAAAATACTGTAGCATAGAATAAAGACGGATTCTTGCAAAATAGACGATTCTCTTTAATGGCGGGCCAGAAGAGCGTGCAGCTTACGCGCTTCATCGTCTTTCATGGCGCCGGTCTTTGCGCGCGCCGTCCCGCGGTGTGGAAGCCCCACATCATTATTGTGTCATTACACAATGCGTCGCAATCAGCTTCTGAAAAGGTAAGGTCATCAAGTAGTTCACAGTTAAGCGTCTCATGTATCAAAATTGATATCCCGCCACCGCGTCGACGAGGGCGATTTAAGGAAAACACATTGTAGCCAGTCAAGGTGAAAACGTTATCATCAGTGTACCACGTTTCCGTTAGTATGATGACGTCAAACAGGAAATGGAGCTATTGAAAAAATATTTCGAGAGACGCGTGCTTATTATTTGCGGATTGAGTGTTCAAATGAAAAACCTTCAGCCCAGATAGATAGTCTTTCTTTACATGGTTTTGTAGCTCATCAGGTGGGATCGCCGTGATATGGAGCAACTATTTAACCGTGATCAGATCGATTTTAAGCAATAGATGCCAGGTCGCTCTTAGACCGAACTGCGACAGTTCGGTCACCCTCTTTCCGCCTTACAAGTACTCTCCTGTTGTTGAACCAAACAAAAGAAAAGTTCTTCTCACGAGCCCATTGCTTAGTTTCCTATAGAAGAGATCGTGCCTGCTCGGTTAGACTTTCTTGAACGTAATCCGTGAAGTCATTTGATTTCAGCTGTCTGCGCCCCTCGAATCACTGATTCCGAGCTCACTGCCGGCGAAAACGGACAGTGATGCCGGGTATCGTGTCCGACCTCGCCGGCAAACGGTGCATGGTAGTAACATTACACTCCTTTAACGGCGGTAGATTGTCACAAAGGAGCGCGTAATCCAAGCGCGCGCCGAGTGTCGCGCAAGCCAGCGAAAGAACACGCCGGCCCCGCGGCAACTTCAACAGAGGTGGAGAGCGCATACGCCTCAAGCAACAACGCTAACAACGGCGCCGAAACGTCTGGAAGAGACTCGACGAAGCGACGTTAACCAGAGAGAGAGAGAGAGGACACGCGCGTGCCGAGACACCTTCTCACCCGGCGAGCCGAGAGAGATAACTACAGCGTGAGCGCGCGCGCCAACAGCATGAGTCATCACCCCCCCTCGAGAATGTTCCCGACAGCGGCGGTCGAAGGCACGAAAAGAGTAGAAGCTTCCCAAGCTTTGGCAATGCTACGAGATCACGACACCAATAAGAATGTTCGAGAACGCCTGTGGAAGCTATATAACCGCCGTGCGAGAATCGTTTAGTGGAATTCGGGAATTCAGGAGTTCAGTCCGCACCAGTGAAGTGATGTAACGTGAAGACCGAGCGTCTGTGGAAGAAGGGGATTCCCCGGCAAGCTAGTCGACGGGTTCATCGAGCGTCTGCATTTCCGGAAGAAGTTCTTTCTTCGAGATTTGCCCGAGTTACGCCGAGATCGTCTGACTTCAAGACCAACACGGTGAATGCGATTGGACACTTAGTGTTCCTATTTATTTTGTACTTTACGTGTTGGACTCTTAGTGCTTGTCGTTAATTATTTTCTTGAGTTTGTTAATACCCATCTGATTTGTATTGTGTTGTCCAGCCTAAGTGTGCAAGTGTGTGTGTAACTGCCTTGTGTGAAGAATATATTTTGTTGTGTTTTGACAACTCTGGGCTCTGACTCGGTCTTTGGACAGCAACCGGCGTTCGCTGGCGCGCCAGAGGGCCCACTCTTAATTATCCTTGCTTTCGTGGGATTATTTTCGGAAGCTGATAAGTCGGCTTTGGAATTTGGTCCGGCGTCTGCGCCTCGTTCACCGGGGTCTGTGACATAGATACAGGGGCGAAGCAACTGCATTCACCTTTTCAAGCAAGACCTCAGGATCTGTTTTCGGAATGCCATGAAATTCAAGGTAAAGTTTTTTATTCTGCCATTCAAGTTCGTCGATATCCCGTTTGAAATCTTTAGCTGTTCATTGCACTAGCATTCATTACCTTCCTCAACGCGGCACCTAATATCCTTTATTTCTTTGTCATTTCGATTCATACCAGCAAGCACGGTATCATACTTGTCGGGCAGTAACCGTACACTCCTCTCCATAGCAGTGACAGTGTCCTTTAGATCTCTCACTTGAGCCTCAAATTCTGCAATGGCAACTGGATTGCCATTGTTAGGAGTAATTTTTTGTTTCACGCCTCTGGAAAACTGGCATCGCCCCGCATAATGGGTAGATCTAAGGTAGGCTGCCAAGTACAACACGTCACACCTTACGCGGGTTATGAAATCCCACTGTCTTGTGGAAAGTCCTATGTAGGAAAGAATTGCAGCTGTGTCAATGATCGAATGTGGGAGCATGCTAACAACATAACGAAAGACTTGAATGCGCAATTTCCAGTGCACTGTAAAGCCTGCCCTTGTCATCCGAGATTTCATGATGTGAAGATCTTGGGCAGAAGTACAGATAAAACCGCACGTGAGCTATATTCGAAGTGTTGTATCGCCAACTGGCGACGCGGAGCGGCAGCCAGCCCACGCTAGAACGACGACAGTAGCCGAACGAAGATTCCTTTAATTGATTAGCAGCGGAAATATATACACAACTAGAGGCCACCCGTGGCGCCCTCCAGTACAATGTAACAACACTATAACATCCTACAATCTAAAAAAAAAAAATACCCGCCGTCTCCGCGCAGTGAATGCTGATGAGTGGGGCGAAGCTCCAACGCTTATCGGTAAAACCGTGAAACATTCGCCCACACATCATATAAAGACGTGACACGTTGTTATAGGGTGAATGTATATACACTTATATACACAATGTTTATTATTTACATATCGATGCAATGTCCAACCACAGGATGGTGTGAATGTGGGCGCTGCCGCGTTGTTGGAACTCCACCCGCTTAAAGAAGTCGACGACCAGGTAGCGCTTGAAGGGGGAGCAGCGCTTGTCCTTGAGCACGTTGAGAATGACTTCAAAGATCCGGTGGACAGCATGCTGACTTCGTCCACGATGACACACTCTACGTGGCGAAAGGCCACGCGGAAGGTGTTCAGCTCGCTGTCGCTTAACCCGGCGTCCATGGCCTTGCTGCGGGAGAGCTTGAAAGCCGAATGCACGGTGGTTCCTCGCACCGCCTATTTGAGCGTAAGTAGCTATATTTGGCTTTTATACATCGGCGGAATCGCCGCGGCATGGTGGTCGGCGGCACCAACCTCAGGTAGCGACCGCTTTCGGCGCTTGACCGCTGCTTCCCGCGCCCTCTCCGATTCGAGGTTCGCTTGTCGCCGCTTGCGTGCTGCTTCGGCTGCACGAGCCCTCGCAGCTGCCGCAGCCTCTGCATCGATGGTGGCTTCCTCCCGGCGCTGGCGTCTTTCTTCTACTTCGCGGCCTCTCACCGCAGGGTCTTGGCGGCGGGCCCGAGCTGCTGCTGCGTTGCGAGCCCGGCGCGCCGCTGCTTTTGCCTCTGGGGTGTTCATGATGAGTAGCTGCGTGGAGATGTTCGCTAACAAGCGCGCGTGCTGAGTGTGCAGCGGAGCCAGGGAGTGCAGGTGTGTGCCGCGCCGCCTAGAGTTACTGTATATGCTGCCTACGGGAGCAGAGTTGCGCATAGGTCCGCCATTATGTTCCAGCTATGCATGAAGCAACTCCTCGCGCGCGCAGGAGGCAAATGCCGCGCGGTGTTTCATTTGCTTTTTTTCTCTGCCGGTCGCGGGCTACATGCGGAAATTGTTCGCAAGCGCTGAGCAAGCTGGCACTTTGCTCAGCGCTTCCGAGGCCGGAAGGCGAGAAATGTTTTGAAGGGTGTTTCAAGAAAACTTTACAGACGTAAGGTGTCCAATTATGTGAGCGCATACTGGCTGCCGAAACCAACCGATTAATGATCATCGCCAAGACAACTATCATGGCTTCAGTTATGTCAGTGGTCGTTAACAGTGTCATTTATTACTAACCGTCGTTCACAGCAACAGCACATTTGCGGTGTGCGGTGCAGACACGTAGATTTAAACGCATTTCAAATGTTCACATGCGCACATTATATGCAAAGCTTATTTTTTACGATTCATTCATGCCGCAGACTAAACAGCTGCTTCGAAGCAGCACATCTGCAAGTTGATAAAGATTCAAGATGCAGAAGATTCTAGATCAAATTTATTTCGTACAAGGGAATGGATGACCAATGGCTGCTGGCAGCAGGGCAAGATTGCTGGTTCGTGGAGCATTGGGGGCAGAATTCAAAGCAACTGGAAAGGAAACAAGCTATTAAGAGTAACAACAGGTTATTTTTATTGCACTAATCACAACAAGATGGCCAACTTGCAAAGCAGTTATTCACACATTGCAGACTCTTATATAACAATAAATTTTTCTTCATCTCTTCATACTACTCAGATCAGAAGAACCAGTAGTTGAAGACACAGTATCAAGTCAATGTGCAATATTCAACAGCCGTGCTTTGTCTGATACCTAGCAGAAGCCCGCGAGTCTTGTAAATATACCTAGAACAAACTAGCAGTGCAGATGACAACCATCTGTATGTCTGTGCAAGACCCTCCATCCCAACATGAGAATGCAGGTCATTAAGGTCAATTTACTATAACACAGCGCTTATTAGACATACAGGCAGAATTTTACATTCCCCATTTCCACTAAGACCGATCGAACAAGCAAGATATTGCGGGCGGTAAACGCTGGAGCTATCACGTCAGGTGTCTGATAAGCGGCAGCGAGCGAGGTTTTCGCTTACTACAAAACAATGAACACTAGCACGTACATCAATCAACCAACGTTACATGGACAATTAGAACGCCGACCATAAAATTAAATAAAGAAACAGGAGAGAAAAACCAGGCTGCACTTGGCAAATTGCAGCTGTTAGTCTTTACTGGTTCGAACAGACTGTTTACACCCACATAGTGAGAACAATAGTACAAGCAACACAGCGAATTAGGCGAGTTAGTAAGCTAACATTGTTAACATTCTTGGCGTATATGCGCAGCGCGACACCAACGTGTTGTTCATTCTTTGTCCCGCGTCTGTGTTGCGCGGCACATATACGCCAGAAATCTTACAAGTGAACAACCTCTCATGCCAGGCGTACGCATCTCAGCGTTAACAGGGGTGTTCCTGAAGATAAATGTTGCTTTACTCGTAAACAAGGCGAACTCACCTCGCATATCCTGGTCCTATTGGAAGCCGTTCGGTCTCGGTCCATACGTAGTAACCATATCAGCCGCCGGCGCACGTCTGTCCGTCCGCACGGCACCGCGTAAAAAGATCTGCCGCCTTCCGTGCGGTTTATGCAGTTGGGTGCGCTGCACCCCGTCATACTGGATTGCAAGTGTCATTGCGATGTGTTTCGCATCACTTCACCAAGCTCCTTGACTTAATATCGTCGAATACCGTACGTACCTGCAACCAAGAGCCGCCGAATGAAACGCACGCCGCCCGCTCGACGATCCGCTGATTGCAATGACGATGGCACCGACGGAAATGCGTCGAGTCGCCGTCGCGCCCGTAAAGTTGGCTTCGCAGCGGCGCAGTTGAACATTTCACGTCATTTTGCGCCACGTAATGGCGCTCGGCGAATAGCGGCTCGAGCGGCGCCGGAAAAGTTATGCGCAACTCTGCTCCCGTAGGGAGCATATACAGTAACTCTAGCGCCGCCTGAGCGGCGGTGCCATCTAGCGGGCGCCTTTTGAATTACAGCACAGCTGTGCCTCTAGCGCGAGCAATGAGAACTAGCGTACACGGCGCGAGGGACAGAGCCCCGGCTAGAGGAGCTTCGCCCCTAAAAGTCACAGGCCTGCGCGGCACACGCAGCACAGTCACAGCGTAAGCAGGTGGAGCGGCTCAAGAGTAGCTCCAATTTGGGCACCACGCACAACAGGGTCTTTGCGGCTGTCTGTTCGCCTCGTTTTGATGAGAACGATCTGAACTGTCTGCCCGGCGTCGACGGCGAGCTGCGGCTTGTAATGCTATTGCACTAGAGCACTGCACGGGCCGATTTTTTCAGCCCGAGCCCGGCCGGGGCCCGTTTTTGCGTTGGGCTGCCCGCCCGAGCCCGATCAAAACTTTTATGGCGAGACCCGGGCCCAAAAAATATTCTACATTACCCGCCCGGCCCGGCCCGCCACCCCTTTTCCTCAGGCCCGAGCCCGGCCCGAGCCCGGCTATAAACTGGCCCGAACCCGGCCCGAGACCGAAAAATACATGTTTTTCAGAGTTGAAACGCCCGAGAATAACTCGCTGCACGTTACATGCACACCACCAGAAAGCCCGAGCCCGGCCCGGGCCCGGGTCAAAAGGACACGCCGTGCCCGATCCCGGCCCGAGCCCGCGAAAAAACTGCTCTACCTGGCGCGGCCCGGCCCACTGCACGGGCTTTCGGGTAAGCCCGAGCCCGTGCAGTGCTCTACTCTGCACAGCAGTCTGCTGAGCTCGATAAAGCCTTAGAACTGCAAATTACATGTCGGGCGCGCCACCTTTGCAGTCACCTTAACTAGATGGCGCCACCATACTGGCGGAGGCTCGGCAGCTCGGGAGCGCGTTCATTGCTGGCCTCGTCTGAATCGCATATCGTCGTCTGCGCCTGCGGACGCTGCTTTTGCAAGCATCTTACCTAGATGGCCCCGCCGTACTGGCGGAGGCTCGAGTCGTCTCCGCTTGCATGCTTGCCTTATATATGGGTATTTTCCGCACCCTGATAGCAAGCGCTTGCGTGGCTCAGTGGTAGAGTATCCGGCTTCCACGCAGCGGGCGCGCCGTTCGATCCCGTCGGGAATCGGGTAATTTTTTCGCGCTTCCGGCGATTGCGGTTACGCGGCCGCCGGTGGTGGCATCATCGCGACCCGAAACGGCTATTGGAATGAGCCCATAACAGCTTACGCTCTGAAATGAGCCACAATGACGGCTCATTTAACTACCTTGAAAATGAAAATCACATTTCATAGTCTGCGAACCGTGCAAGTTGCCTTCTCTCTCGTGCTGATCGTCGCAAGGTTGCTGGGGGTTCGTTTATTACTGGTGATGCTTGACCGGCGCTTTCTGCTCTTGACAGTCCTGTTGCGGTCTGAGGTGGCTCAAGGGAGTTGCGCGTGTCGTCGAACTCAAAGCTTGCGATGGCAGCCGGAAGAAATAAATAGCGTGCTCCCCAGGGTACGGCACTAACCGTTCCCGGTTCCACTTGCGGCCATCTTCCAGTTCGTAGGTGTCTTGGTGCCGTTGCCTAACAGCCAAGGGCTGGGGATATCTTACAGCACTTTTGGGAATTTGCCCTGACAACTTGACCCGTACTCCCTAGCCCGGATGAAGTGCCGCATGCTTCGCAACTCGTCGCCTATCCGTGTACTGCTTGCTTGCCTGCTGATGTTCGGTCACTCTGTGACGGAGCGCTTGCAACTTTGTCTGGCCTCTGGAAGAACTGAACACCTGCCGCTCCGACTAAATCCAGTTTAGTTCTTGGGTGACGACCATGCAGGAGCAGAGCAGGTTTCTCGCCGGTCGTTGGGTGTGGGGTACTCCGTGATAGCATCCCTTAAGGGTCACCTTTCCAGCAAGCCAACCTGGACGTAATCCTTAAGCACACGGTTAAATCGCTCGATCTGTCCATTCGCTTGGGGATGGTAGACAGCAGAAAAAGTATGCTTTATCCCTCTATCTTGCATGAATTGTTCAAGCTCGAGTCATGTAAATTGAGGCCCATGTTCGCTCAGAGGTTTTTCGGGGTAGCCTTCTCTGCTGAATGCACTGCACAAAAATGATACAACGTTAGAAGACGTGACGTTAGCTGTGAAGCAGACTTCTCGCCATTTGCTAAAGTAGTCAATTAGTGTGATGGCAAACCGGGTATCTCCGGGTGCATACGCGAATGGGCCAACTATATTGATGCCTATTTTTCTTCCAAGGAATTGAAGGGAACTCTACCGGCTGTAAAGGGGGCACTACCGGTCGCGCCGATTTGTCCACGGACTGACATGCAGCGCAATACTGAATCAGGTGTTCTGCCAGTACTTCTCACGCAACCGTTGTTTAGTTCGTGAAATACCGGGGTGCGACTCATGAGCTGCTTCCAGGAGGCGTCCACTTAGCGATGCGGGAACGACAAGCTGCTCGCAACGAAGCCTCCATGCGACAGACAGCTCGTCTCGGATGCGATGTAACAGATGTGCACCAGAAGGCAAATCCTTATTTGGAGGCCAAGACGAGGTGGTCCACCGGACGACGTCCTGCAGCAGCCGATCCTGCGAAGTTTCATCAACGAATTCTTCATGGGTTATGCTCGACGAAACAACGCACACTAACTCATCGGACTCTTCCGGCTCCGTGTGCCCTGCGTGTGCAGATTAGGGCGTTCTTGACAGCGCGTCCGCCACAACGTTTCCAGTGCCCTTCTGAAATTTTATTGTGTAGTTGTAATCAAGTAGCCTAGCATCTACATAAGCCTATATTTATGTCCACTGCAGGACGAAGGCTTATCCCTGCGATCTACAATTATCCCTGTCTTACGATAGCTGATTCCAACTTGCGCCTGCAAATTTCCTAACTTCATCACTCCACCTAGTTTTCCGCCGTCCTCGACTGCGCTTCCCTTATCTTGGTATCCATTCAGTAACCCTAATGGTCCACTGGTTATCAATCCTACGCATTACATGGCCTGCCCAGCTCCACTTTTTCTGCTTATTATGAACTAGAACATCGGCTATCCCCGTTTGCTCTCTGATCCACACCGCTCTCTTCCTGTCTCTTAACGTTAGGCCTAACATTTTTCGTTCCTTGGCTCTTTGTGCAGTCCTTAACTTGTTCTCGAGCTTCTTTATTAACCTCCAAGTTTCTGCCCCATATATTAGCACCGGTAGAATGCAATGATTGTACACTTTTCTTTACAACGACAGTGGTAAGCTCCCAGCCTAGCATGCCATCTTTCAATTCTGAAGGGTCTGCGACCCACGCCCTTAGTGGCCAACAGAGTTACCAGGGTGTGGTGATCTGTGCGCAAGGTAAACGAACGGCCCTATCTTGCACACGCCAATGTTCGCAGGCCCACACACATGCCAAAGCTGCAAGCTCACCAGTCGAATACTTCTTTTCCGCGTCTGTCAGTCTCCTGGAATCGAAGGAAACAGAAACCACATCGTGGCCACGCCGCAGCTGCAGTACTGCCCTGAGGCCAATTGCGGAAGCGTCAGTCGTAACAATGGTCTGCAGGGCAGGGTCAAACAGCTCCAGGCATCTGCCCGACAAGAAACGACGCACTTCGTCAAAACAATTTTGGCACTTTGAATCCCACTTGAACTCAGAGTCTTTCCGCAGTAACTCGCGGAGAGGCTCGACCATCTCGGCGTATTGTGTAATGAACTTATCAATAGCCCGTCATTCCAAGAAAGGAGCGCAACGTTGCCTTGTCCGTCGGCGCATGCGCATTCTGGATGGCATCAACGACGCTCTGCAGTGGCCGCACGCCATTATCACTGACGATATGACCAAGAAATGGAAGTTCGCTCACACCGAAAATACACTTAAGATTTAGTTTCAGGTTATCGCTGATACGCTGCAAAACTTGCTTGAGGTTTGCGTTCCGTTCGTGAAGCGAACTGCCAAAAACGATAATGTCATCAATGTAGCAGAAGGTGTTTCTGCTAGATTGCAAGATCGTAATCATCATTTTTTTGGAAATCTGACGGTGCTGAAGCAAGTCCGAAGCATACACGCTGGAATCAGTGCAGTCCTTGGTCCGTAATAAACGCTGTTAAATCTCTGGTTTCTGCACCCAATGCAACTTGGTGGTACGCTGCAGCTAAATCAAATCTCGAAAAGTACTTTGCGCCATGCAGCTTATTGAGGAGCACTTCTCTGCGCAGCAGCGGGAATCTGTGGACAACAATTGCCTTGTTAGGCACGCGTAGGTCAACGCATAACCGTATAGACCCGTCCTTCTTCCGCACAACGACAAGCGGTGAGACCCCGATTCAGAATTATCTTTTTTTTCACAATACCCTTGCGTTCAAGACGCTTCAGTGCATCCGACACTTGGTCCCTTACAGTCAACGGTAATCGCAATTTCGCAACAACCGGGGTTACGCCTTCACGAATTCACACATTGTGAATGAAGTTCCTAGCTAGACTTAGCTTCCTGTAGAGCAAGTGTGCAAATTAGGCGCATAAATCATTTGGAATGCCCTCAAGAACATGCCTAGATGTCATAGAGTTAACGACCCTGCCATCGATTTGCAGACGCAGGGCGATGATGGCGTCCAACCTTTCATGTCCGTCCCTTCAAGTACGACATGGCTGACACGTCTGCCTGGCGCACGTCTGCCTGGCGGTCGCGGAACACTACGGGAGCATCGAAACATTCCTGTACGGCAATGCGATTGCGCGAAAAATCGAAGAGGGCGGTTGAAAACGATTGCAACAAAGTCGAAGGCTCCAGCATCTTGTATGTAGTTGCTGGACAAAATTGAGGCCGAGGAGCCAGTGTCCACTAGAAGTGCAATAGTGACAGCGTGTACTTGCACGTCTACGTGTATTCCTGTTGTATGCCGTCGGCCAAGGTGAAGAACTGTCATGACTTGAATGCCCTCTTCGTCAGTGACCTCTCGAATGGCTAGTGATTGTCTGCGCTCTTCTAGCCTTCTGCACATACGTTCAAAATGACAACTTACCACACTTGTTGCACGTCCTTGTTCTGGCTCTGCACGTTGAAGAACTTGCTATATGCCTCGGGGAGCCGCAGCGGGAACAAATTTTTGAGGTGGTTGGTGGCTGGTCTAGCACCGCTCTAGAGACCGCAGAGCGCTCCGGTCGCATGGATGATGATGCATGGTGGTCCCCTATGTGAACATCCGTGCGTGGGGTAAGTTGCAGGGATATTGTTCTGTTGTTTCCATGGTTCTGGCAATGTCGAGCGTACGTTGCAAGGTCAGAGCGGAACCTTCTTGCAGTATCAGGACTTGTTGCTGGGATAGTTGGTTCATCTTATTGCGCAGTGTGAAGACGCAACCAAGGTCGTAAAAAAGTATCAGGACAGGAAAGTAGTCGCTCCTGTAGCTGGCGGTGGCCAGTCTTTTCCACAAGCTGGTCCCGAATGAATTCTTCCAACTGCGTACCGAAGCCACATGTAACATAAAGCTCACAAAGACCTGTGACGAATGAATCCACCAATTCCCCCGGCAGCTGAGCACGCTGGCGGAACCGCTGCCGCTCAACGATGACATTAGTTGTTGCGATGAAGTAATCTTCGAGCTTTGCCAAAGCGAAGTTAAATTCATGCTGTTCGCCTGTCGTCTTCTGGGCCGTGCCCGTGTCTTGCTCTTTTCCTGTTGAAGCCGATGACTGTTCTTCCGGTAACACGTAGAAAATGCGCTGACCTTCCACACCCAAATAGTGCAGCAAAAGCCATTTGCGGCGAGCAACAGATTTGGCCTTGTTTTCCGAGGCCAGCAGATAATTTTCAAGCAGCTTGCGCCACTGCTTCCACGGAATGGTTGGCTTTCCCGGCGCTGGCAGGAATGGCGGTGGCTGAAGGCGGCTCACCTTGCAGTTTATTCGAGTCCGCTCCTATCCCACCCTCGTCGTCATCTGTTGTATCTCCAACTGGCCACGCGGAGCGGCAGCCAGACCCCGCAAGCACGACGACAGTAGCCGAACGAAGATGCCTTTAGTTCCTTTAATCGATTAGTAGCGGAAATATATACGCAACTAGGGGCCACCCGTGGCGCCCTCCAGTAGAATGTAACAACACTATAACACGAAGCGTTTTACATTAAAGAAAAAAGTAGTACTTGTGTAAGTCAGACCTTTTAGTTTTGTACGACGCGGAACTTGATTTGTTTAGATCTTCCAAATGATCGTGTTAGCACTGATAATCGCCCTCGGTAGTCTGCCGGAAGTGTCTGGTGCGCTTGCGCATTAGGAAGAGTATATATTGGCACATGCCGTCACACATCAGCCATACGCTGTGGCGTGTACACGCTTGGGGGTTGTCAGAAGAAGAGAACGTTTTTTCTTGGTCTAGTTTCGGTAAAGACGTGGACTCCTGTCTGTCTCTGTTGTTTCGCTCGTGACATTACTGGTGGAGAATGCTGGGTAAATGCACCTTCGCTCCCAAGTTTCCGCCGTCACTCCTAGAACCTTATAGACAACGTTACCGCCAACTATGATTTCAATCAGAGAGTAAACTTTAATGGGAAAAGGCAAAAAAAAGAAGGAAAATGTGGGTGGAGCCTCTAGTCCAGGGCCCCACTGGCTTGAGCGGCTCGCTGGGCTTGGTGTTCATCACAAATACGTGTCGGGATTGCCACTTCTCAGGAACCGACGCATATCATCATCATCATCATCAGCTTATATTTATGTCCACTGCAGGACGAAGGCTTGTCCCTGTGATGTCCAGTTACCCCTGTCTTGGGCTAGCTGATTCCAACTTGCGCCTGCAAATTTCCTAATTTCATCACCCCACCTAGTTTTCTGCCGTCCTCGACTGCGCTTCCCTTCTCTTGGTATCCATTCTGTAACTCTAATGGTCCACCGGTTATCAATCCTACGCATTACATCGCCTGCCCCACTCAATTTTTTTCTCTTAATGTCAATTAGAATATCGGCTATCCACGTTTGCTCTCTGATCCATAACACTCTCTTCCTGTCTCTTAACGTTAGGCCTAACATTTATCGTTCCTTCGCTCTTTGTGCGTTCCTTAACCTCCAAGTTTCTGCCCCATATGTTAGCGCCGGTAGAATACAGTGATTACCCGCCGTGCTTGCTCAGTGGCTATAGTGTTGGGCTGCTGAGCACGAGGTCGCGGGATCGAATCCCGGCCACGGCGGCCGCATTTCGATGGGGGCGAAATGCGAAAACACCCGTGTACTTTGATTTAGGTGCACGTTAAAGAACCCCTAGTGGACAAATTTCCGGAGTCTCCCACTACGGCGTGCCTCATAATCAGAACTGGTTTTGGCACGTAAAACCCCATAATTTAATTTAAGAATACAATGATTGTACACTTTTCTTTTCAACGACAGTGGTAAGCTCCCAGTCAGGATTTGGCAATGCCTGCCGTATTCACTCCAACCCTATTTTATTCTTCTGTAAATTTCATTCTCATGATCAGGGTCCCCTGTGAGTAATTGACCTAGATAAACGTACTCCTTTACAGACTCTAGAGGCTGACTGGCGACCCTGAATTCTTGTTCCCTTGCCAGCTAGGCTATTGAACATTATGCTTGTTTTCTGCATATTAATCTTCAACCCCACTCTTACACTTTCTCGGTTAAAGTCCTCAATCAATTGCTGTAATTTTTCCCCATTCTTGCTGAATAGGACAATGTCATCTGCAGACCGAAGGTTGCTGAGGTATTCGCCATTGATCCACACTCCTAAGCCTTCTTACTCTAAGAGCTTGCGTCTAAGGCGGTGGCGTGGAGCAGAGGTATAACACCCGGCCTCTAATATGAAGGTGGTAAGTTCGAATCCTTTTCCAGCTCACTACATTTTCAAGCATGGAGTGGCGCCTGACACCGGCAAAAAAAAATAAGTATCGTCGAGAGCTAGTGGGGCTATACTAGTCGAGGTGCAACCAAATTAGGAAGGCCCACTAAGCTTCAACAAAGTCACTCCCTCACCAGAACAGGAATTGGCCTCCCTGGTCTAGTATTCCGCCCCTACCTCCCTCATGACTCCGACGGATATATTTACGACTTAAACGTTTCTTCAATATTTACACAGGCAAAGCTGGTTTGTGCAGGGACATATACATGAAGAACCCAAGTTAAATTAAAGGAAACTGAGACTTCCACCCAAATGTAGCAATTCGCTACTATGGAAACCCAACCGTGTTCCTCTAAAGAAAGCCTCGCAGTTGAAGAAAAATTCGTCCTGGTCCGGGACTCGAACCCGGGACCACCGCCTTTCCGGGGCAGCCGCTCTACCATCTGAGCTAACCAGGCGGCTAGCAGATGGCAGGGCGAAGTCGAATTTGTCGACAACTCGAAGCAAAGGCAAGTGTTTGATGTAATAGTTCAGCGGAAATCCGCTAGGTGGAGATAAGTAATTAAAGGAAACTGAGACTTCCACCCAAATGTAGCAATTTGCTACTATGGAAACCCAACCGGGTTCCTCTAAAGAAAGCCTCGCAGTTGAAGAAAAATTCGTCCTGGTCCGGGACTCGAACCCGGGACCAGGACGAATTTTTCTTCAACTGCGAGGCTTTCTTTAGAGGAACCCGGTTGGGTTTCCATAGTAGCGAATTGCTACATTTGGGTGGAAGTCTCAGTTTCCTTTAATTACTTATCTCCACCTAGCGGATTTCCGCTGAACTATTACATCAAGAACCCAAGTTACAGATCATCCGCTAAAAGTACACAAGCACAAATGGCGTATCAATCTATGAGCATTCCTTCTTTCCAAAAACTATACACGACTTCAATAAACTGCCCCATGAAATTGTCACAGCAATGCCATCTGTGTTTGAAAATTTGTTGTCGCAGCATTTATGTGTTTAGTACAAAAATCTGGTTTGCTTCAAATTGAATGAGTGTAACCTTTCCTGTCCAGGGTCTTTAATAACCTCAAGTGTAATATTGCCTTAATCGCTATACTTTTTTGAGTATTATTGTTTTGTATTATGTACTACATTGCATTTATATTGTATTGCGTAATAACCTTAGGTGTATTGTTGTATTAAGTACTGTATTTTTCAATATTAATATTGTGTTGTATTATGTATTAGATGTATTCTTTTGTACCATCAACCATTTGTATTTGAACATATGTAAAATACTATTTCTGCCTACTCTAATGCCCAACATTTGGGTGCTGTAGGTTTGTAAGTAAATAAATAAAGTAAGTAAATAAATAGACAGCCACAGCTCCCACAGCAAGGAGCAGCTGCCGCCTGCAAGGACTACCACCCGAATTCGGTCCCTTGTCATAGAGACTGGAAATAACAATTTCAACGACCAGTACAAACCAGGCGAGCCAGACACACGATGCCCAATCTTCTCTCCCGCATGTTTTTCATGCGCCACAGACACCCAGACCGTTCCACGGATACACTTTTGAGGATGTTGAAGACTGGCTGGACCACTTCGATCGGGTTGCCAACATCAACGAGTGGGATGATGTTCGCAAGCCGCGGAGAGTTTACATCGCTCTGGAAGGCTCAGCGAAGACGTGGTACCAGAACCATGAGGGTTCCTTTGCGACATGACAAGAGTTTAGCCGACAGCTCCGCGATGCGTACCGCAACGCCGAAAAAAAGGAGATAGTTGAACAAGCCATCTCTTCTATGAACCAGCGGCCCAACGAGAGAGTCTCGATGTTTGTCGAGGACATGCTTCGTCTTTTCAGACGCGTAGACCCTGCAATGTCCAAAGAAAAGAAGGGGTGACATTTAATGCAGGGTGTCAAGGAACAGCTTTTCGCCGGACTCGTACGCAACCCACCAACAACCGTGGCCGAGTTCGGGAGTGAGGCAACCACGATGGAGCGTACTCTCCAACAGCGGTCGTCACAGTACGAACACCACGACATCATGGTTATTGCATGCTCTATTGGGTCCAACAGCGAGAAGCAGGCCCTCGCAGACTTCATTAGAAGCGTTGTGCGTAACCAACGGCGGCCACTCCAAGCAGTGGCACCAGTGACAGCATTTGCGGACGTCATCCGGAGTGAAATCCGGCAGGCCGTGCAACCACTTGCAGCACCAAGACCTGAGGTCCCCGTCCGAACATATTCGGTGGCATTGAGTGCTCCTGCGCCACTATCTAGAGGTCCCATCATGCGGACAGTGGACCAGGCTACACATCTGTTCCCGGACATCTTCGCATCCGCTACCCGGCTGAAGTAACCGAACGTACCAACGTATCGACCACTGGCTCAAGGCAGAGCACTACTAAGGCAAGTGCATGGCGCTCGTCGGATAACCGTCCGCTCTGCTACCACTGTGGCGAAGCGGGTCACATGTACCGCGACTGCCAGTACCGCCAGTTCGGTCTCCGCGGCATCCACCCTGACGCGCGGTGCCCACGCTACGGTGAGCGTCCACGCGAAATCGAAGCGTATCTGACGGGCCAGCGAATTCCTTCGACTGTTCAGCGCCGCCACTCGCGATCACCATCCCCTCGCTGGTCCGTGTCACCTAGCTTGCCCTTGTCGTCTCACGCTCCCCTAAATAACCGGTCACCGAGTCCCCACAGGGAAAACTAGTAACCGCGATTTCTGGGGGTGAAGTCGCTTTCCAACGAACATTCAAAGAACCTTCCTCGACGCAATGACCCAACGACGACCGGTCCGGTCTTTCTTCATTTTCCGACACTGCCAAGATTATTTCTGCGGACATCGCCGTATTTGTTGATAATCATGCTGTCACTGCCCTCGTCGACACCGGTTCTGATTGTTCAGTTATGAGCGATGCATTGGCATCTAAATTAAGGAAAGTCACCACGACATCGCAAGGGCCGCAGTTACGCACTGCAGGTGGCCATCTGGTGATGCCAACTGGAATGTGCACGGCACGCAATCGAATCCGTGCTTCAACGTTCGCGGTGTCTTTCCTCGTATTACCTGTGTGCTCCCACCCAATAATCCTTGGGATGGACCTTCTTCGTGAAAACGGCGCAATCATTGACCTACGTGCGATACCAGCAACTACCAGACCTTTTTCCTTCTGAAGCTGACAACACCACCCAATTACCGAAGAACGCGCTACGTGTTTCCGATGAATCTGTGACAGTCACAGACCTCGTGAACGAGGTGCAGACGCCGGACCAAATTCCAAAGCCGACTTTTCAGCTTCCGAAAATAATCCCACGAAAGCAAGGACTATTAAAATGCGCCCTCTGGTGCGCCAGCGAACGCCAGTTGCTGTCCAAAGACCGAGTCAGAGCCCAGAGTTGTCAAAAGAACAAAATAGATACTTCACACAAGGCAGTTACACACACACGTGCACACTTAGGCTAGACACAACACAATACAATTCAGATGGGTATTTAGAAACACAAGAAAATAATTCACGACAAGCACTAAGAGTCTAACACGTAAATTACAAAATGAATACGAACACTTAAGTGTCCAATCGTATTCACCCATGTTGGTCTTGTCAGACGATCTCGGCGTAGCTCCGGGCAAATCTCGAAGAAGGAACTTCTTCCGGAAATGCAGACGCTCGATGAACCCGTCGACTAGCTTGCCGGAGAATCCCCTTCTTCCGCAGACGGTCAGTCTTCACGTTACATCTCTTTACCGGAGCGGTCTGAACTCTTTTCTGATTCTCGCACGGTGGTTTTATACTCTCCGTCGGGGTTCTCGAACCTTCCTATCGGAGTCGTGATCCGAAGCATGGCCAAATCCTGGGAACCTTGTTGTATATCAGCGTTTGCACGAGCGAGCGAAGACGAGGAGAGCGAAGTGGCGCACCCAAGGACTCTGAGCTCGTCACCACGCAGCCGCCTTGCAACGTTCTAAGATGCAATAAAAGGCACTTTACAATACTGGCGACGACGGAACGCGACCCCGCGAAGCAAGTTTGCCTAGAAGGCGAAGCCTAAAGGCAAGATACGAGAATTTGTGCCCGGCACCGACTGGTCCTCGTGGGTAGAGCGCCTGGAGTTCTATGAATCCAACGACATCGTCGAATCTTCCAAGAAGCGAGAGGTTCTGCTCACGCTGTGCGGTGAGCAAACCTACGAAACGCTTAGGGACCTGGTTGCACCACGAAAGCCTTCTGAGGTGGACTTGGTGGACATCATCAAGTTACTAAGCCAGCACTTCGAACCCGGCCATCTGAGTTACTTGGACGATATCGCTTCCAGAAACGCGACCAGCTCGATAATGAATCGGTCAAAGAATATGTGACAGCTCTGCGAACTTTGGCAAAGGACTGCAACTTTGGCAACGCAGACTTCACGACGGTGGGTCCTGATACGTCGGGTGGAAACGCGGAACTGCAGTCTCAACCAGGGAGTACAAGGCTTCCTTTGGAAATTATGCTACGAGACAGATTGGTATGTGGGATCCACGATTCTCATCTTCAACAATGGTTGCTAGCGGAAGATAAGCTAACGTTTAAGAAAGCGTACGAGCTCGTTTTGACTGCTGAATCAGCAAGAGATCAGCAGAGACAGATTCAAAGCACTCAGCAACAGGCCGAAAATTTTGATATACATCGTCAGAATGTTTGCGAGGGCTCTACAAGCAAGGCGCATCAGTGCTTCCGATGCTTAGCAGATCATAAGGCCGACAAGTGCTACTTCAAGAATGCTACGTATAATTTCTGCCGCAAAAAGGGTCACATCGCGAAAGCTTGCCTGTTGAAAAAGGCTAAACCACAGAAGTACTAAGGAAGTCATCGTTTAGAGGAGGACGAAGCTTTAGAGGAACAGGAAGGCAGCCTCCTTACTGTTTTTCACACAGGAGTAGAGATCACAACCACAGCTAGGTTCGTCGTGACAGTACGACTGTCTGTTCGGCCACTCAAGATGGAAGTAGACTCGGGAGCAGCGTTTTCTATAATAAGTGGAGCGACGGTCGCTCGCCTCTGGCCTGACGATGCCCCGGTGTTAAGAGAACGCAAGCTCGCTTTACGGACATGGTCGGGAGAATGTTTGGACATCCTAGGCTCCGTGCTTATCAATGTATCTTTCAACAATAACAAAGCACAGCTACCCTTGCTCGTGGCTGGAGCAGTTGGAGCCAGCTTAATTGTTAGGAAGAAATTGGTTCGAGAAACTGGGCATTACGCTGCATGGACTCAACGATCTCGCGGAAACAACAATCGACGCTACATTAGCCAAGTTCTCTGGGGTGTTCGATGAAGCTCTCACTGGACATTCAGGGCCACCTGTACGCATTGAACTTGCTGAAGACGCGACACCGAAGTTTTTGAAGTGCCGGCAAGTGCCATTTGCATTGCGAGATGCCGTACGTCAAGAACTCGACAAACTCCAGGCTCACGGCATAATTGAGCCAATCTCCGCGTGTGATTGGGCGACGCCAGTGGTCATCGTGAGGAAGAAGAATTGATCCTTATGATTGTGCGGGGATTACAGGAGCACAGTAAACGCAAGCATCAAGCCAACGGCGTATCCTTTGCCAACGGCAGCTGAGCTGCTTGCAACTCTACGAGGAGGTCAGATCTTTTCAAAGATTGACTTGACACAGGCTTATCAACAGCTGCACGTCGACAAGGCCACTTCGGAGATGCTGACTATCAGCACAATTAAAGGCTTGTACGCAGTGAAGCGACTGCCATTTGGCGTTTCGGCCTCACCATCTATATTCCAACGTTTCATGGATACTCTGCTCGCTGGACTACCCGGTGTTAGCGCTTATTTAGACGATATCCTCATCATGGGAGCGTCGAATGAAGAGCATCTAGATCGACTGGAAGCAGTTTTGCAGCGTTTGCAACAGGCAGGTCTCAAAGCGAACAAGGAAAAATGCATATTTGCGGTACGCGAAGTGCATTTCCTGGGCTACAAAGTGAGCGCTAACGGAGTTGAGCCGACGTCTGAAAAGGTTGAGGCAATAACGAGTGCGCCTGAACCAACAAACAAGTCCGAGCTACAGTCATTCTTAGGAATGATAAGTTTTTACAACCGGTTCCTCCGAGACAAAGCGTCCATCGCAGAACCTCTTCATCGTCTATTGGATAAAGAAGCTAAGTGGAAATGGGAAGCCCCGCACAAAGCCGCTTTCAACAAACTTAAGGACGCACTACGTGAGTGTACGGTTCTTGCACATTACGACGACTCTCGCCCACTGATGCTCAGCTGTTATGCTTCGCCTTATGGGTTAGGACCAGTTCTTGCGCAGTTGGACGGAAACGAACACGAACTGCCAATAGCGTTTGCGTCAAGAACACTCGGCAAATGTGAGAGAAACTACTCCCAACTCCCAACTCGACAGAGAAGGGCTTGCAATAGAGTTTGCAGTCACGCATTTTAATCAGTACATTGCCGGTCGGCATGTACTCATAGTGACTGACCATAAGCCGCTTCTTGGAATAATGTGCCCTAGAAAGCAAATTCAGCAAGTGTTATCACCCCGGATGCTTCGTTGGTGCATAATTTTGAGCGCCTATGACTACGAGTTGCTGTACCGAGAAGGAAAAAAAAACATCAGAATGCGGATGCGCTCAGTTGACTTCCTCTGGCTTCCGATGTCGATGAGCTAGCGGCGCCAGGTGACGTATTGGTGATTGAAGGTTTGCGCAAACCGCCATTGACTGCCGAGGAAATAGCAAGGCTGACAGTGGAAGACTCCACGCTTCCTCAAGTTTACAAGGGGTTGAAAACAGGATCAACAGCGTCATGGCAAGGTATACACTTCCAACCCTACAAGAGTCGGGTACAAGAGCTCTCTACGCACCGTGGTTGCGTATTATGGGGCACACTGGTTGTGATTCCTACAGAGGCTAGGGAAGAGTGTTTGACTCTCCTTCACTCTAACCACTCAGGAATGACTACAATGAAACGCTTCGCTCGCAGTCACCTGTGGTGGCCTGGATTGGACGCTGACATCGAGACCAAGGTGCGATCGTGTGAGACATGTCAGATGCACAGCCATCTTCCTCCAGCAGCTGTAATGCCGGAATAGCCCCGTCCAAGTGAACCATGGGAGGTCGTTCATGTTGACTTTGCAGGGCCGGTGAACAATCAGAGCTTTTTAATCGTAGTGGATGCCTTCTCCAAGTGGCTAGAAGTAAGACAAGTGCCGTCCCAGTCTACTGCCGCAGCCACGGATGTGCTACGATCGCTTTTCGCGACTTTTGGCATACCACAAGTGATAGTTTCTGATAATGGCACAAATTGAACATGATCAAACATGTAACATCAGCTCCATACCACCCGTCCAGAAATGGTCAAGCGGAGCGCATGGTTGCAGAAACGAAGATGGCGCTCAAGAAACTGACGGATGGAAGCCTCTCCTGCCGACTGTCACGCTTTTTATTTTAGCAGCATACGACACCGCACACCACAACGCAACAGATGCCTGCAGAGTTAATGTTTGGCAGGCAGCTTACGTCTCATCTGGATGCGCTACACCCCGGGAAACACACCGGAAGGGGAAGGGTGGACGATATGAGAAACGGTTACCTGAAATGTGACAAGGTGTGGATAAAGAATTTCCTGAACAATAACCCCGCCTGGCTACCCGCTGTAGTAGTGGAAGAATGCGGCAAGAGGTCCTTTGCAACGATGACTCAGGATTTCAGGCGGTACAGGCGTCACGTAGATCATATGAAAAGAAGATATACGTTGATTGAAAAAGCAGTTCAAGAATCACCCTATCAGTCTTGTCCAGGAAAGGACTTACCCGAAGACAATAGTTTCACTACAAGACCATTCCTAAGTTCAGGGGCCGAGCGTCCGACAGAACATGCACCCACGGCTTCTGACTCGTCTCCTAATGCGTACCCGGATTTGCCCACTGGTCTATTTTCTTGGTCTAGTTTCGGTAAAGACGTGGACTCCTGTCTGTCTCTGTTGTTTCGCTCGTGACATTACTGGTGGAGAATGCTGGGTAAATGCACCTTCGCTCCCAAGTTTCCGCCGTCACTCCTAGAACCTTATAGACAACGTTACCGCCAACTATGATTTCACTCAGAGAGTAAACTTTAATGGGAAAAGGCAAAAAAAAGAAGGAAAATGTGGGTGGAGCCTCTAGTCCAGGGCCCCACTGGCTTGAGCGGCTCGCTGGGCTTGGTGTTCATCACAAATACGTGTCGGGATTGCCACTTCTCAGGAACCGACGCATATCATCATCATCATCATCAGCTTATATTTATGTCCAGTGCAGGACGAAGGCTTGTCCCTGTGATGTCCAGTTACCCCTGTCTTGGGCTAGCTGATTCCAACTTGCGCCTGCAAATTTCCTAATTTCATCACCCCACCTAGTTTTCTGCCGTCCTCGACTGCGCTTCCCTTCTCTTGGTATCCATTCTGTAACTCTAATGGTCCACCGGTTATCAATCCTACGCATTACATCGCCTGCCCCACTCAATTTTTTTCTCTTAATGTCAATTAGAATATCGGCTATCCACGTTTGCTCTCTGATCCATAACACTCTCTTCCTGTCTCTTAACGTTAGGCCTAACATTTATCGTTCCTTCGCTCTTTGTGCGTTCCTTAACCTCCAAGTTTCTGCCCCATATGTTAGCGCCGGTAGAATACAGTGATTACCCGCCGTGCTTGCTCAGTGGCTATAGTGTTGGGCTGCTGAGCACGAGGTCGCGGGATCGAATCCCGGCCACGGCGGCCGCATTTCGATGGGGGCGAAATGCGAAAACACCCGTGTACTTTGATTTAGGTGCACGTTAAAGAACCCCTAGTGGACAAATTTCCGGAGTCTCCCACTACGGCGTGCC